>NW_028258316.1:7692586-7844827 GCF_053883595.1 Heterocephalus glaber | reverse complement strand
TTCAGGCTACATACACCACCCATGTCAGGGATGGAGCAGGAGGTGGGGAGGATGCAGACTGGAAGGAGCCTTACAAAGTCTAAGGGTCAGTTCAAGGCCATTTTTGTTGTATCGATTACCTTTCTCTGGGAAAAATACCTGAGAAAAATAACATAATGGAAGAAAGGTTTATTTTGCTTCACAGTGGCAGTAGTTTCAGTCCATGGTCAGCCAGCTCCATGGCTTTTAGGCCTGTGGTGAGGCAGAAACATCATGGTGGAAGGGCATGACAGAAGAAAACTGCTCACCTCATGGCAGTCAGGAAGCAGAGAGAAAGGCAAAGAGCCAGAGAGGAAGGGGCTGGGGACCAGATGCAGTCACCAGGGTTGCGCCCCCTTGATCCATTCCCTTCAGTTAGGCCCCCACACCCAATAATGGCATTAAATTATGGTCTCATCAATGGACTGTTCCAGTTTATGAAGATAGAGATCTCATAATCCAGTCACTTTCCTCCAAAGCCTGTCAGCTGGCAACCAAGACTTTAGCAGTGGACTTTGGGGGGCATTTTAAATACAAATCATAACATGTGAAAGATGAGGAGTGAGGAAGGAGTTGGGAAAGAGTCCCAGTTTTCTGTCTTGGGCAGCCAGCCTGAAGGTCATGCTATTCCCTGGAAGACAAAGGGCAGGAAAAGAAACAGGATTGCCGGGGAAAATTAGGTTCTCTAGGTCTTGAGTTTCAGGCGCCTTGGACTGTCTAAGGGGAGATGCTAAGAGGCAGTATGCAGGCGTGCAAGGCAGGCAGAGGGCGGGCTGGAGGTTTGGGGTGGGAGTCTTGAGATGACTGAAGCTGTACGGGTGGCCAGGCAGATGAGAGGGTGGAGAATGAGGAGGAAAGAGAGGGTCGCTGACCTGGACTGGCCGGATGGGCCCCGTAAGGCAGCCAGCAAGCTTGAGAGTCCTAATGGGAAGGCAGATGTAGCAGACAGTATATGATTTTGTGACTCACAGACCCCCTCAGATTGACTCAAAGTGACCTTGAGCCAGCCAGGAGTCTACAGCTAAGGATGAGAACCTCCACTCTCTGGGTCAGGAGGCTCTGCAACTGGAAACTTGTCAGTTTCCTCTCATGGTGATTCTCTGCGTCTTTTTTTGGTGGTATTGGATTGATCCTGGAGCCTTCACACTAAGCTACATCCCCAGTCCTTTTTAATTTTTAAATTTTGAGACAGGGCCTTACTAAGTTGCCAAGGCTGGGCTCAAACTTTCTATCCTATTGCCTCAGCCTCCCTGAGTGCTGTGTGTGCCACCACTGTGTCGGCTTCCCTGTGTGTTAAAATCAGTAGGCTGCCTAAATTAACTTCATTGCTCATGATTGTTTGGGAGAGGAAATGCAGAAATGTCACAGTCAAAATGCACAACTCCAAGCATTGGGAGTTGTGCTGTGTTCAGGTGGTATCTAATTCTAGAGTTCTGCTTTTGGAGGGGATCTTAGCAGCCCGTCTGGACTGTCATCCAGAGCAGGAATTCTGTTGGATGAATCACCTTGGTAGATTTTTTTTCCCTTCCTTCTCTGTGGGTATTGGGAACCGACAGCATGATTCTCATGTTTCCTGGCAGAGTATTCACAATGACAAGTGTAAACCACAAGGAGAGTTGAGATAGTAAGGCATGTTTGGAGGTGGCTAGGATTTTCTAGTTGAATGGAATCCAGTCACAGGTGATCCATACAAACTTCTTTAATGGGAAGAGGAACAAAGCTGCTTCAGGTTGGGAGCCCAGGCTAGGTTGAGGCCATGGCAGTGCCTACACACTAGGAGAAACCCCATGATCCCAGCCCTCTTGATCTCTTCTCAGTTTCTTTTGAACTTTGTGTTTCCAGGAAAGCATCCAAAGACAAGCCTGACCCCTGGTCTCTGGACACATCTGTGTTGCTGGCACCAGTTGCTAGAGACTTGAGGAAAATAAAACAGGGAGTTGGTCAAGAGTCTCCCCCTGCTCTGTGTTAATTTCATACTGTGGGGTTTAAACAACAGACGACTGTGAGGCAAATCCCTTAAACTCACTCAGCCTATAGGCTCATTGTGTTGGGGAGGGAGAGAGGTAGGAGAGCCCAGAGTGTGGCTGTCATGTGGCCCTGAGAGCGTTTTCCCGTTAGCTTTCTCTTGGTCTTAGGGTAGATAACTTGCTGGGAGAAGTTCTTAAATACAGTAACTTGGTGAAGATTTCCTCCTGTCACCCTTCTCTTTATGGAATTCTTGCTGTTTGAATGTTGCACTTCATGGACTGGTTCTCTAATTTTCTTGTCTTTTTCTCTTCAACTATCTACCTTTCAGTTTGTTTTTTGGTACCAGGGATCAAACTTAGGACCTTGTGCTTGCCAGGCAGGCGCTGTGCCATTGAGCTAAATCCCCAGTCCCTACCTTTCAGTTTTGGTTGTGTTTTCTGGGAGATTTCATGAATTTTTCTTCTATCTTTGTAGTTAATTTTTCACTTTTGTTGTCATGTTCTGTAAAAATTGTTAGAAGCTCTTTTTAATTTTCTTTTTTATAGCCCCATTTTTGCTTTATCAATGCAGTATATCCTTCTCTGTCTCTCTCTCCCTCTGTCCCCCTCTCCCCCGTCCCCCTCTCTCCCCCTCTCTCCCTTTCTCCACCCCTCCTCCACTTCTGCCACTAATCTATACCCCCAGTACTTTTTATTTGAAACAAAGTCTTTCTAAGTTGCCCAGGCTGGTCTTCAACTTGCAATCCTCCTGCCTCAGCCTTTTGAGTAGCTGGTATTACAGGCATGTGCCACAATCTTTCTCTTAAAAAAAAAAAAAAAATCTCTACATAGTCTTGGTTTTTTAGGTTTTTTGTTTTGTTTTGTTTAAGTCTTTATTTTTCATGTAGGAACTTTCTTAGGCTATGTAGCAAACTGTGCTTGTCTCCTTGTGTTTAAAAATTAAGAGCAGGAGACTAGAAGCTGAAGGGGAGTCTTGGCTTGTGGATGAGCCTGATCTGGGTGGGCTATTTGCTGAGGGTACCTCCCCTCCACCTGATATCAGTGTCTTCAGATTTTTCTTCTTGGGTTCAGATTTCCCCAGAAGTTTCCTCTCTCTCCTGCCTGGGAGATAATGATCTGGTGGCCAGAATTCTGGACACTGAGTGGGTGAAGAGGCTGGTGTGGGAAGGGTAGTTCTTGACAAGCCATGTGCATGTGATCATTTAGCTTTTCTGTTTGTGGTCTTAGACCCATACTTTCATGGTGCCTTGGATCTGTCAGGCGTGGGGAAACCCCAGTGTTCTGCCACCTGTGAGGGAAGGCCCATTACCCAGTGACGGCCCATTACCCAGTGACGACAGCTGTGGAAGGGGTCCAGGGTATAACTGCTTCTCAGTACTGCCCGCCAGCATGCCTCATGCCCTCCCTCCCTTTTAAGTTCTAGACGTTCCTGGTGCTGCCAGTTTCTTTTTTTCTTTTTTTGGTACCGGGGATCAAACTCAGGTCCTTGCGCTTGCACAGCAGGCAGCGAAACCACTGAGCTAAAACCCCTGCCCTTGGTGCTGCCAGTTTCTAAAACTTGAGGGTTCTGCTGTGTATGTTTGATTGGTTTTCACTGTTTCCCACTGCTGGATTAGAATTCCATTTATGACGGATTCAACTTTTGTGGATCTGCTACACTAAGCCAGTTGGCACACATCTGTTGTAGAAAATAAGACCACAGACTCAGAATGTAAAAACAGGCTTTATCAGTCATAGGAACCACATTCCAGGAAGGAAGGAGCTGGGGACCACTACACCCTCATTTCCTAACATAGCAAGTGACTGGCTCTTCCCATTTTTTTCTTTTTCACTGAGAGAGCTTCTGTGGTCTGGGGCTTGCTCTCTGGGCAGCAATCAACAGTCTGACTGAATAGAGACAGAAAGTTAAAAACAAATAGTTACACTACACCCAGCCCAGTTTCTCACCACCCTAGCTCATCAGCTTACTCTGAGCAGGAAGTCAAGGGAAGCCAAAGGTTGTTCTTCTTACTGGGTTCTTCACACCCTCCCAGACTCCAGTCCACGTCCTCAACAGAGTGGTCTCAAGGCTAGAACTTTTAGCTCAACTACAGCATGGAGAGACAGACACTGCCAGTCATTTTCTACCACCCACCTGTCCCACAGCTGAGGAGTGACAGCCAGGTCTGTTATCCCAGCCCAGAGCCTTCACCTGTATTCTGCAGAATGTTCAGATAGTGCCCAGGAACACGGGAGTGAGTAGAGGGAGCCTGCCCACAGCCACAGGGAACTGTGTCTGGTCTAGGTGACCCTACGTGGAGAAGAAAGAGAACAGTTTACATGGGAGCTTTGTAAGTTTTATAGGGAAAAAAGAGAAACATGGCAAAGGCTCAAGTGAAGAATTTACCATACAGATAAAACCATTTTAAGCTTTTTTCTTTTGTACTGGGGATCGAACTCAGGACCTTGCGCTTGTGAGGCAGGTGCGGTGCCACTGAGCTAAATCCCTGGCCACAGATAAAGCAATTTTAATCACTCTCAAACATCAAGTTATGAATGTCCCAAATGGGACATAATGTGAAATGACAGAATTAGGTAGAAAATGGGCCAGCTGAGCTAAGGAAATAGGAGACAGGGACTAACAGCATTGCAGAACTAAGATGTCAGTTTTTCTTATTGATTTTTATTTACTTTGTGCAGTACTGGGGACCAAACCCAGGGCTTCACACGTGCTAGGCCAGTGTTCTGCCATTGAGTTATGCGCCTAGTGGTTAAGAAACAAATTTTAAAACAAGAGGCAAATGTTTTCTATGGAGTCTGGGAGACTGGCTTGAGAAAAATCCCCAGCCTGCGTATTCAGTGAAGGTTAGTACCTCGGCCCTTCCCTGGATTGTTAGCTTTCTTCCCTTCCTGGGGCTCCACCTCCTTCCTGTGCTTCATCCTGGGCCCAAGTTGAAACAGGATGTTTTCTTTTCCTGGTATCTTATTGTAACCTATTATGTGGATTTGGGGAAAGGAAATAGCCCTCCTGAAACTCTGTGTGTGTGTGTGTGTGTGTGTGTGTGTGTGTGTGTGTGTGTGTGTTAGGGTTAGGGGGACATTTCCTACCTTCTGGAAGCTTCCCTGAGGCTTATGTCTTATACCAATTTGACTCCTGTAGAACGGCTGTATTGAAGGCTCTGCTGAGGGAGGGAGGTGCTGAAACTGGCCTTGTCATGCTGTATGACTCTAAGCATTTTGTAATATTTCAGACCTGGAGCCCTAAAGTAGGTTAAATCTTGTAGAATTGGGGTGATTAGAATTTTAGACTTGAAAAATATGTTGATTCACACCACCACCGTTGTGGACAGTCATTTGGTATCTCTTGGGTTCCGTTTCTTTATCAAATGGACTAGACTGGGGCTTCTTGCCCATGGCACTATTGATATTTTGGGACAGATGAGCTTCACATTGTAGGATGTCTAGCAACCTCCCTGGTCCTCAGCCCATTAGATACCTGTAACACCCCCTAGCATTCAAAATTGTCTCAAGCATTTGTCCCTTGGGGACAAATTCACTCCCTGTTGAGAACTACTAGACTAGATATTTTGTGGCTTCTGTCTGCTCTGGGTTTCTGGGATTGTATAAAATACTCCATTTTTTCCTTTCTCTTTAAAGTGCATTTCCCCTAATCCTTTAGTCCTTGGGGAAATTCCCATTCAAGATAAGAAATGTGATTTGGAACCATTAGATACCGCATCTGCCAATTTAAGATGCTGCATCTACCAATTTAAGATGCTGGCCACATCTTGGGTTCCTGCTAAGACTGAGTTGCCTATGGTGGGTTTTGCAGCTTAAGGAGGAATTACTGTAGTCATCATAGGGTGTGTGGTAGAGCACCAGCTCCTTGTAGAGGAACACATATAGGCAGGAGACCAAATAGGGCATTAGCAGATGGCACTGCTGCTATTGGCAACGTAAAAGGGCAGTGTCTTTTCTGTTTCTTTAGCAAATGTAAAATGATTCCCAGATAACTAAATGTCAGTGTCACTATGTTGTATAAAAATACCCGCATTCTTCAGTTCTCTTTAAAAGCTGTCTTATTTGATGATGTATATAGAATAATAGTAGTGCCTTTTATCCTGGAAGGTTAATTGCCATTTCACAATTTCTTGTTTTTCTTTGGTCCAAAAAGGTTCAAAATATCAGCGTAACTGATATTGACTAATACCAGCTATTGACTTTAAGACGATATTAATTATGTTGGTTTTCATTTTTTACTAATTTTTTCCATTTGTGTATATTTTGTAACTTCACAGTTCCTTTTATTCAAGGAATGTTATATTTTAGGCAATCTTAGGAAGAAAAAAATAGCTATACTTTATTTTATTTTGGTGCTGGGGACTGAACTCAGGACCTAGCACGTACTAAATACATGGTATAGTCTACGTGCCCAGTGCCAGAATAGCTCTTTTTTAGAACTGAAATGAGGTGTCTGTTGTTCTCACGGATGCCTACAAACTCCTGTTTCTCATCACCATGGTGCTGTTTGAGATTTCCCTTTTATAATCAAAGTTCCAAGGCCCATGGAATTTCGCTGTGAGATTTTTCTAGCTCCTTAACCTTTTGGCTTTAAACCTTATGAAACAGGAGAAAATAATGTCAGAAGTTAGAATCTCCCCTTGAAGAGAAAGGGAAGTCATTTCTGTAACTTTACCAGTATCTTCATGGTCTAAGATTAGGGTTTTGTTTCTCATGTATCAGGCATTTACCGTCAGTGTGCTCCTCTCAGATACTGGCAGCAGCAGTTTTGGATGTTATGACCTTGACATTTGAGTCTTATGCAACCCCTCAATATCCTTACTAGGACAATGTAACCAAGCCATTGTTAAAGCTGGTGACAGCTCCAAACTATCTGGTCCCATTTTTTTCTCCCACTCCCCACCACTCAAATCAAAGCTAAACAAGAATGTCCTCAGATTATAACTGGACTGAACAATGGTCTCTCAACAGTTAGAGAGAGTGGTAACCTTGTTCTTGTCCTGGGCTGATATTTGGTCTCTCTCAGATACAAATACATAATAAATTATAATTTTAAATAACATATTTTATAGGGGTAAGCAAGGATACCTCTCTTCAGATGAAAGCACTATGGAATAGTTTCATATTAAGCAAACTGTATTTGTATTTTGAGTTTGAATTTGAAGATTTTTTGTTTGTTTGTATGGGGGATTGAATCTAAGGCTTTCAGGCTGAGCTATATCCTTAGCCCTTTTTTATTTATTATTTTATTTTATTTTATTTTTTGGTACCGGGGATCGAACTCGGGTCCTTGGGCTTGCATAGCAGGCGTCAAAACCACTGAGCTAAATCCCTGGCCCCCTTTTTTATTTTTTATTTTGAGGGAGTGTCTTAGTTTCTTTTCTTGTTGCTGGAACAAAATACCCAACATCCAAAGTTAAAGGAGGAAAGGTTTATTTCAGCTCACAGTTTATAGAGTTTTCAGTCCATAATTGGCTGGCTCCAAGGCAGGGCAGAATGTCAGAGGGGCATCGCAGAGGACAAACAGACCATGGCAGAGCAGGCAGGAGGCAGCAAGAGGCTAGCAGCTAGCAGCAGCAGCAGCCAGCCTCCCTTTCCCTTTTATCCCATCGAGGGTATAAACCTTTTGGGTGGTGCCAGCCACATCCAGGATGAGGGTTCCATTATTCACACCCACATGGATGCTAAACCAATTTAGTTATCACACACCCTTTGTTATGGCTTGTATCTAGATGTCTTCCTAAAGCCTCATGCAGTCATAGGTGTGGCTTTTTGGAGGTGGCTGGATCTAGTGTGTGTGATGCTGGGATCAAGGATGTGATGCTAGGATTAAGGGCATAAGTGCTACCTGTCCTAAGGGTGTGTAGGCTGGATAAAACAAAAGGGACAGAAAGGGTTGTTGCTTGCTGCTCGGGTGCTTTTTGCTGCCTTTGGCCTACTATAAACTGTTTCTCCTCTCCAATGCTCCTCTGACATGCCACTCTGCCTTAGAGCCAGCCAACTATGGACTGACACCTCTATAAACTGTGAGCTGAAATAAACCTTCCTTCCTTTAACTTTGAGTGTTGGGTATTTTGTCTTGGCAACAGAAAAGTAACTAAAACAGTCTTAATCCCAGTATTGCATACCCTAATCCAGCATCACACACCCATGACCCAGCCACCTCCCAAAAGCCCAATCTATGAGCATGTGAGGCTTTGTGGCAGGGGGACATCTAGATACAAACCATAACAGGCAGAGTCTCACTAAGTTGCCCAGGCTAGCCTCAAACTTTCAGTCTTCCTGCCTCAGCCTCCTAAAGTGCTGGGATTACAGGCATGGGCCACCACATCTAGCTGAATTTGAAGTTTTTATCTAAAATTGTAATTTTCTGGGCCGGGAGATTTAGCTCAGTGGTTCCTCGCCCTGCCTCTCAAGCGCAAGGACCCGAGTGCCCGAGTTCAATCCCCAGTACCAAAAAAAAAAAAACCATGTGGTAAAATTATAATTTTCTAATGACTTTTTCTAGGCAGCTTTATTGAGATAAAATTCACATTACATACCATTCATCCATTCAATGTATACAGTTCAGGGGCTTTTAATATATCTGTAAAATGATACATCCATTATCACAATTTTTTGAACACTTTCATTATCCACAAAAAAAACCCAGTTTTTTTTGTTTGTTTGTTTGGTTTGTTTTTTTTTGGTACTGGGGATCAAACTCAGGTCTTTGCCCTTACACAGCAGACGACAAAACCACTGAGCTAAATCCCAGGACCCCAATTTGTTTTTTGAGACAGAATCTCACAATGTAATTGACGCTGGCCTCGAACTCACTATGCACTCCAGGCTGCATGATCCTCCTGCCTTAGAAACCAAATATTCCTTAGATGTCATCCCTAAAACCCCATCTGTCTTGCCTAGGCAACTACTGACCTACTTTCTATAGATTTGCCTATTCTAGACATTTCATATAAGTGAAATCACATAATGTATGTGTGGTCCCTTGTGACTATCTTCTTTGACTTAGCTTTTTTTTTTTGGTACTGTGGATTGAACTCAGGACCTCGTACTTGTGAGGCAGGCACAGTGCCACTGAGCTAAATCCCCAGCCCAGGCTTAGCATGTTTTAAAGGTTCATCTGTTATAACATGTCAGTACTCCACTCCTTTTCATGACTGAATAATAGTCCATTTTATGGATATACTACATTTATTTAGCCATTCATGAGCTGGAATGGACTTTTGGGTTGTTATGATTAATACTGTTTGAAAATTTCCTGTACGGGCTGGGGATTTAGCTCAGTGGTTCCGGCACCTGTCTTGCAAGTGCAAGGTCCCGAGTTCAATCCCCGGTACCAAAAAAAAAAAAAGAAAAAGAAAATTTCCTGTACAACTTTTCGTTTTAACTTTCTTTGGCTGTATACTTAGGAATTGCTGTATCACGTGTAACTCTATTCTTGACCTTGTGAGGATCTACCAGTCTGGTTCCCAGAGCATCTCGTTGTTTTACATCCTGGCAGCAGTGCCCAAGACTTGTAATGACTTCTTGCCTTATGATACTTCAGGTGTTATGTCTTGATTCCCCTCCCAGACTGTAAGTTCTTTGAGCTAAATGATCCATCTATCTATCTATATCTATATATTTTGTTTGCTTGTTTTTTTGGTACCAGGGATCGAACTCAGGACCTTGCACTTGCGAGGCGGGGTGGGGGGGGCAACACTGAGCTAAATCCGCGGCCTGCCTCCCCCCCCCCGCCCATATATTTTTTTTTGTACCAGGGATTGAATTTGGGTCCTTGCACTTGTGCAGCAGGTGGTGAAACCACTGAGCTAAATCCTCAGCCTCTATATATTTTTTTGAGACAGGGTCTCACTATGTAGTTCAGGTTGGCCTTGAACTCACTGTGTAGTCCATGCTGGCTTTGAACTTGCGATGATCCTCCTGCCAGAGAGTATAGGAATGAGGTGCAGCCTGCCACAGAAGTTGTCACATTTGAAGGTAAATGGAGATTAGCGTTCAGGAGCAGAGAATAGCCAGTGACCCATGGGAGTCCTCAGCAAGTCCTCCCTGCTGAGAGACCTGGATCTCCAAGGGCATCCTGAATCATTCTCTCCCTCTGGGGAGCTGCTGAGTCACACCAGGCTCACTCTCTCAGTTCCTTGACTGGCCTGTCCTTGATCCTGCTCTTCCGGGGCCTGGAAAACTCTTCCCAAGATCCTCAAGGGCTGGCCCCTCCCTTCCACCTCCTCAGGGAACCTTCTTCCAAATCTCATCATGCTCAGTTCTTTTAGACTTGTTAATTTCCTTTAGCACTAGTCGCCCTCTGAGGCCATCTTCCTTATTCCTTTGAGTTTGCTGGCTCTCTTCCCCGCTTTGCATCAGAGGGTAACACCTTAAGAGCAAATGTTTTCTTCAGCTTTTTCATTATTGGCTCTCCAGTGCTTAAAATGTTGGGCACACAGCAGGTGTTCCATAAACATTGTTGCATGTTTGACAAATTGTATGCAAAGAAAAACTGGTAAACTGGGAGACATATATTAGAACTGGATGGAGAAGCAATAATAAACCAGTTGGAAATCACTAGATCCTTGTTAGGAAGGACAAAGTAGCATTTTAAATAAATGATAATGGAGATGGTAACAAGCAAAGTGTTAAATACAATTGTGGGCACTGAGCTAAGTGCGTCCCTCACTTTAACTTATTTAATCCTCACAGCATAAGATACATGTGATCATTCCCCTTTTACAGATGGGGAAACTGTAACACATAGAGAGTTCCTAACTTTCCCTAAGTCCTAGCTGATAGGCAGAGAAGCAGGGATTTGAGCTTTGACTGTCTGACAAAAAAATCCGTTTGAATCACTTTGGTTTATGTGCCAAGGTGATCATAGCACTGTAATGGAGAAAAGGATACCTGAGTTCAATTTCAGAGTTTAGTCCACGCTAGTGCCAGAGAGGATGTACAGTGGGAAGAGTACTTGGAGGGGTGTTTAGGGAGTAGCTTCTGCCGATTCTGGAGTGACCACTTAGTGGCTCTACAGGTGTCTTTGTCCTCAGGGTGTATCTCATTGCCCACACAGGGCCTTGGATCCTGGTTTATGATCTCTTAGGTTCTTCCCAGTATAACAGTTCTTGAGCCCCAAAAGAGAATCTTTCCTTTTTTTTTTTTTTTGTACTGGGGATCGAACTGGGGACCTTGCGCTTTCGAGGCAGGTGCTGGAATCACTGAACTAAATCCCCAGCCCAGGAAAATCAGTGAAAGTTACTTCACTGAAATTTGCTTCCTAAATCAAAATATTTTACTAACCAACTTCTTGTGTTAGTGTTTAAGCTTACAGTACTATCCTTATGAAAGTGATTGAAATAAGTCAACAGGGCTTCAAATAGAGGCTGTCTTATGAATATATTGTAAGAGGCTTGTACAGTTTACTGTATGTCTGTATCCTATATTGAGTGGGAAGTGTAATTGGAGAACAGTGTGTCTAATATCCCAACAAGGAGTATAAGTATGCATGCATGCCTTCCCACTCTTGCTTGCGTACCCTTGGAAAAGGTGCACCCCAACCAGCTAGTAGGAGTGAGGAGGGGAATTTCACTTTCTATGTTTCTCTAAATTTTTTCAGCAAGAATGTGTTACTTTTATATTATTAAAACTACATAAGGGTCAGGCGTGGTGGTACACGCCCAATCCCAGCACTGGGGAGGCAAGGAAGGAGGACTGCTACAAGTTCGAGGCCCACCTGCGCTGCCTAGTGAGTTCAATCCCAGCCTGAACTGCATAGTGAGACCCTGCCTCAAAAAAATAAAACAAAGCAAAACAAAAAAAACCTACATAAAGGCCAGAAATTAGAGTGATTTAGGGGTTAGGGATGTGGCTCAGCAGTGCCATGCCTGCCTGCTAGTGCAAGGTCTGAGTTCGATCCCCATTACTGAAAAAAAAAAGTGGTTTATAATTAAGTTACCAGTAGTTTCTTTCTTGGTATTGGAGGTTGAACCCAGGTGCTTTGCACTGAGCTACATCCCCAGCCCCTTTTTCATTTATTATTATTAATTAATTAATTAATTTTCAATACTGAGGATCATACTCAGGACCTTGCACTTGCGGTGCCAATGAGCTAAATCCCTGGCCCTTCTTTTCTCCTTTTTTATTTTTGAGTCAGGGTCCTCCAAGTTGATAGGTTACCCAGGGTGGGCGGGGTCAAACTTGACATCCTCCTGCCTCAACCTCTCAGAGTGCTGAAATTCTAAGCATGTACCTCCACACCCAGCTGGGTTATCATGTTTCTTGGGGCCTGGATGTTTCTAGGGAAAGTCATGGAGTACTTGGAGAGCTTGTCAAGTTATTGGACCATTTCCTGCCCTCTTGTTGAACACTGACTTCCACCACATGGGAAGACTCTTCCACCCAGCATGAGAAATTCAGAGTTGCAGTTGCTGTCTTTAGAAGTCTGAGTGCTGTCAGAGAGAAGAGACACAGAGTAGATGACAGATGGGAGAGCCAGCTGCTGACCCTGGTGAACTGGGTGTGGCAGAGCTGTCCTGACGGGATCCGAGTATTGTAGCCATGTAACAGTCCTCTCTGGTTTCACATACTTATTTTCTTTTTGCCACCTTACTATACATTTAAAATTTTCCAATATCTTTGATTTCTGTAAGTGGATATTTTAAATCCTTCGTATCCATATTATGACTTTTTGTTTTCCCATTTTGAGTGAAATTTTGGAACAGTATTAACAACATAGTTCCTGTGTCTGTCTGATGACTGAATATCTTTTACTTTCTGTGGGCTTTGATTCAGTGTAAAAACATCCTTTCTAGATGGCCTGAGGCCACTCTGTCTCTTCAGAGGAGGATGAGGGTCCTTATGTTCAACTATATATTTACATTTAGAATTTATATGCATTGGTACTATTGTGACATTATTCCAAAGTGTATTCACATTTATTGATGGTTAGAGAAGTTTTGAAGTTTGTGGTGAAATACCCATGTAATTTTTCAGAATATTTTAAATAATTTTTAATATTGATTTCCTTACCACTTGTTTCTTTTCTTAGTCCTCTTCAGTATCCCCACCTCCCTTATTGATTTCTTTGTTTTTTTTGTACCAGGATTGAACTTGGGTGCTTGCACTTTCGGGGCAGGCAGCAGAACCACTGAGCTAAATCTCCAGCCCTGATTTCCTTTTAAGAAGAGTTATACATTATGTTGAAAATCTTTATTGGTGGAAGTAATTTTTGTTTGTTGTTTTGCTTTGTTTTCATGATACTATAGATTAAACCCAAGGCCTCCCTCATTCTAGACAATTGCTCTACCACTGAACTGTATCCATAGCCCTTATTTCTTTGTCTATATGAGATATAATTTTATAGCAGCATTATAATAGTTTTTGTTGTTTTGGTTTTGAAACCGGGTCTTTCTAAGTAGCCTAGGCTGTACTTAAACTTTTTTTTTTTTTGTACCAGGGATTGAACTCAGGACCTTGCACTTGCTAGGCTGTATGATATGAAGAATCTACTTTCCTACCTACGTGGCCAAGAGGGAAGCAGGGTCCACCAGGGCCTTGGTCCTCCATATTATGGGGAGATCAAAGCTGCCCCTGGTCTTTTGAAAACATCTACATAGGCTAGGTGGGCAGTAGAGCAGATGCATAGAAATGAGGCTTCCTGCTTGGACCAGCTCCAGAACGTTCTGTTGTCTTTCTTCACATACAGAGGACCTCAAAAGAAGGAAGGTTATAGCCAAGGATTATATGTGAGAAAGTAGCCTAGGATACTTGATTCTTACGCTAAGATGGGCTCTAATCCTTGTTTCCTTTTTGGTATTGGATTAAAAAATGTAGGGCAGGGTTGGAATTGGCTGTTAACAATACCTAGGACAGATACATGCTCTGAGAATCTTGGAAAGGAAATAACTTCGTAGCAAGGATTGCAGCTGCAGCAGTTATTTATGTCTTTTAACCCTTGTGATACTTCGTTTGATTTTCTAGTTATATTTCTGCCTTCCCCAGCTAAAAGGTGTTGTAAGCAAGATATTTTTTAGGGCATTTAGATTAATTTACAGTAGCAAAAAATATTAATTCTCAGTAATACAATAAGCTCAAATAAAGACAGTGAATTACACTGTTTTCTGCTATCACAGAAGCAAAGATTAAAATAAGCCTTAAGGTATTATTTTATCGGGTAGTATGTTAATTTGCAGAGTCATACAGTATTGGCAAGAGTGTATTATGTTTTTGGAAAATAATTTAGCTGATGAGGCCAGGGATTTAGCTCAGTGCTTCACCACCTGCCTCGCAAGTGCAAGGTCCCGAGTTCCATCCCCAGTACTACAAAAACAAAAAATAAATTCAGCTAAGTTTATCAAAAGCCCAGAACACTTATACATTTTAATCTATTCATTTCATACCCAGAAACTTCTTTTATCAGAATGGCCTTGGGCACAACAGTGTTCATTAATCTATTATTATTATCATTTCATTTTTTGACTCCAAGTATTAAACTCATGGCTTCATGCATGCTAGCTCTATCATTAAGCTACAACTCCAACACATTTTTTTTCTGAGCTTTTGTTTTTTTCTATGCAGAAAGCTTGGAACAACTTTGCCAGGTGTGGTGGTACATGCCTGTAATCCCAGCACTTGGGAGGCTGAGGCAGGAGGATTGCCATGAGTTTGAGACCAGTCTGGGCTACATAGCAAGACCCTGTCTAAAAAAAAAAAGAAAAGAAAGCTTGACAACTTTGGAGGTCATAAATTGACAAAGATCAATCATAATTTTAACCTCACAAAAATAACGTTTTGGTGTACATTTTTCTAATTTTCCTATGCTCATTTGCTTTCAAAAAATGGTTGTTAACTGGATATGGTGACACATACGTGTTATCCCAACAGCAGGAGCATGGCAAGGTTAAGGCCAAACTGGGCTAGATAGAAAGTTCAAGGCCAGTCTAGACTACAGAGTGAGACTACTAAAAACAAAACAAACAAACAAACAAAAGGATGCACCGTGCATTTTTCCCTTGTAGCCTCCCCCCAACCCCCATACTAGGTGTGGAACCCAGGGCCTTCACACTGAACTATATTGCTAGCCCTTTTTATTTTTTATTTTGAGACAAAGTCTTGCTAAGTCACAGAGTTGTCTAGGCTGGGCTCCAATTTGTGATCTTCCTGCCTCAGCTTTCTAAAGTGGTGGAATGTCACATATGTGCCACCATGCTTGGTGTCCCCAACGCCTTATACAGTATTTGGGATATTTGTTCCCCCAGTTCTATTCACCTAAGACACCTCTAACCTTAGTGGAAACCAGTCTTGTAACTCCAGCTGTGTATGTTTGAACATTGTTGGAAACCATGCACGTGCGTGTGTGCGCACATACACAAATTAAGCTGCCTGGTTTCATTTTAAAGCATGTTCATGGGCTTTAAATGAGCTCTTAGAACTGCCCAGGATTGCCAGACATTATAAATTCATTTTCCCCAGTCTCTGGGAGGATATGTGAAACCTCCTTTCTTCAACCTTTTCCCCTCCCCTCCCTATTAACCATGACTTCATCTCAGCCAGGAACCCCCCACCACCACCACATCTCCAAGCCCATGTACAAGTGTTCTTCCTCCCTCCTCCTGATTGAGATCCAGCATGATGCTCTGCCGCCTGCTGGGGTCAGGCTGTCCTGTGTCTCAGATCCAACTGCTTCTTCCTCCTCAGGAGCCTCAGTTTTTCAACTGTCCATCTTTTCTTATGCATCCTGCCTTCATCATTAAATGTTCTAACCCTCACATCTCTAAAAACGAATAAAACCCTGCTTTGCTTTCATACCTCTGTCTCTCCTGTTAGTTTTCATGTTTTCTTTCTGCTGCCTTTTTCAGCGAAAGTTCTGAAAAACCTTGTTAAGAATCTTTCTTTTTCTCCTCTTCCCCTTTAGTCTGGCTTTATCTTTGTTGTTTCACTGAAAGGTATGTCAAAGTCAAGAAAGACCATGTTTCTATCCTCACTTTACTGATCCTATCAGAGCTAGGGATTTTCTCCCACTTGCCTCCTGTTTCTGTTTGATGATGACTTCCCAAGTTTTGATGGCAGCTAAGGCCATTCTTCTAAGCTCCAGAGTCACCTCTACTACCTACCCAGCATCACCCCTTGAATGTCCCTTAGCTATCTCCATCTTAAAGTAGCCCAAATAGAACTACTGTTCTCCTACTGATCACTTCTTTTCCCTCTACATGTCTCAAAATGTGTCTTCATCCATTTCTTTGCTGAAACTCCATATCTAAGAGTCTTCCATATTTCTTTCCTTTTCTCCTCATCCAGCTCATCAGCTTGCCCTTTGGTTTTACCTCCAATGTATTCATCTCATCTGCCTATGTCTTGCCACTAGTCGTGCTCGGACTGTCGCTATGGCCCCTGGACTCTACTCCCTGCTTGTTCTCGTCTCTCCACAGCACATCAGATCACCCCCCTGCCTTCTGTGCCTTTGCAGTGCCCTTCAGATAAAATCACGTCCCTTGCCAGGCATGGCAGCACACACCTATGGTCCCAGTACTCTGGGAAGCTGAGTCAGAGTTGCCAGATTTGAGCCCAGCCTGGGCTACATAGCCACTTAGTAAGACTCTGTCTCAAAATAAAAAGACTGGGGATGTAGCTCAGTGTGAAGGCCCAGGATTTAATTCTTAGTACAATATAGAATATATATATATATTCCTTGCCAAGGGCCACAAGGTCCTGTATGATCTGGCCTCCATCCTCAGCCTGTACCATCTTATGTTCTAAAAAATGTCAAGGAAGCACATTTCCCTTTATTGAATGAAAGAGTAAATGCATGAGTACATATTTTCCCATGACATTATTTCTAATAGGTACATAGTATTCTGTTGTACAAATGTGACCTAATTGACTTAATCATTGCTGTCTTATGCCATTTATTTGGTTTTTTTTCACCACCAAAACATGAGAAATAATCTAATGGCTATTGGGACTATTCTTAACTAAACTATGGACTATTATACAAGCATATACAATCCAAGGAAGCATTTTTATTAACATAGGGAAATATTTATCCATTCATGTGTTTTGTTTTGTTTTGTTTTGTTTTTGGTACCAGAGATTGAACTTGGGACCTTGTGGTTGCAAGGCAGGCAATGGAACCACTGAGCTAAATCCCTGGCCCAACATAGGGAAATATTAAGTGAAAAAAAGCATGGTACAAAATCATATATACAATATGATTCTAACTTTGTAAAAGTACATAGAAATTCTAGTAGGAAATAAACTAAGATGTTAATTATGCATTTCATGTTGGCAAGATCTTTTGGGTTTTTTGTGGGGGTTTTGGGGGATTTTTTTGGTACCAGGGATCGAACTCGGGACCTTGCGCTTGCGAGGCAGGCGGCAGAACCACTGAGCTAAATCCCCGGTCCTTGTTTTTTGTTGTTGTTGTTGTTTTTTTTCCGGTACCGGGTATCAAACTTGGGTCCTTGCACTTGCGCAGCAGGCAGTGAAACCACTGAGCTAAATCCCTGGCCCTCCTTGTTTTGTTTTTTGAGACAAGTCTTGCTATGTAGTCCAGGCTAGCCTTGAGTTCACTGTGAAGTTACTAAAGAACTCAGATCAGTTCTGTGACACATCAGATTATTGATGGTAGTCAAAAGCAGAGTTAGGGAGCCATGCTTGGCAGTGCACACCTGTAATTCTAGCACGCAGGAGGCTGAGGGAGGAGGACCTTGAATTTGAGGGCAGCTTAGGCTACATAGTGAGATCCTGTCTCGAAAAAAAGAAAAAACAAAAAAACAAAACCAGAGTTAGGAACCATGAGGCTCTAGAGAGTAGTCTAAACATTTGAAATGCACTTGCTGATGACAGCTGTAGGCCTTTGGGTGACCTGGGCTTTGAGAGTAGCTAGGATCACATTTCTTGTGAAGCCTCTGAGGCTGTTAGACACTGGGGCTGCCAAAGTGGTGAGTAGGGGAGGAGACTGTGCCACAGATGTGCCCAGAGCTGGTGATACCTCAGAACTGCTCCTCACATCTGGTTTTGGAGCTGGAGGGAACTCCTGTGGTCTGAGACATTGTCACGAACTTCTATTCATTAAGGCAGTGGTTCTCAAATCCAACACCCTTCTGGGGGTTCATGAGGCCAAAACTATCAGACTAAGATGTCATTTGCCTTTTAGTTCTCATCCTCTTACGAGTGGAGATTTCCAGATGCCGCATGATTCCCAGCAGATTGGCTACAGAAGCAGATAAGGGAAGCCAGCATTTTCTGTAAAGCCAGACATTAAGGAAGATTACAAAAATGTAAAGCACTGCCAACATTTTCCCTAAGATTTCTTATTATGGAAAATAGTTATTTTTCATTAAGATACTATTTGTGTTAATATATACTGGGTTTATTTTTTATTTTAGATAAATCAATTTTTTAAAATTTCAGTTTAATGAGTCAGGGTCTCGCTGGGTGGTTCAGGCTGACTTCAAACTCAAGGCGATCCTCCTGCCTTAGTCTCCCAAGTGCTAGGATTATGAGTGTGTGCCACTATGCCTAGCTAATTTTTTTTTTTTCTTTTTTTTGGTACTGAGGATCGAACTCGGGGCCTTGCGCTTTCAAGGCAGGTGGCGGAACCACTGAGCTAAATCCCCAGCCCTCCCAGATAATTTTTAATATTGCAAATACTAATAAATACTAATAGATATTTACCCATTTAAATCAACCTCCTTTGGATCCTCAATTTTTTTTTTTTTTTTTTTTTTTTTTTTTTTTGGGTACCGAAGATTGAACTTGGGACCTTCCACCTGCGAGGCAGGCAGTGGAACCACTGAGCTAAATCCCCTGCCCTGGATCCTCAAATTTTAAGCGTAAAAAGAAGTCCTGAGACCAAAAAGTTTGAGAACTACTGAATTGAGGTGGCAGGAAGAGGATTATCTTTATGGTGGGTTGTTTGGGACTCAGTCAATAGATTGTTGAATTGCTTGACCCGAGAACAAGGCCTAAAGGAAAATGACCTAGTGTAATAGACAGGTGTGGAAGTCCTTAAATACATAAATTCTCTCTCTCCTTCACCCTCCTTTTTTAGAAATCATGCATGATGTGATCAAGAAGGTCAAGAAGAAGGGGGAATGGAAGGTAAGTAAAAGAATGCAATAAGGGCCCTGAGGATGAGTACATGTGGGAAAAATAAGAATGGGGCAGAGCTGGATGGAAGGAGTCATGCAGGAATGAGGGCTTTTGCTGTGACCAGAGACACAAAAATCTCATGGATTGGAGAAGGCAGTCTCTACTGCCTTTTGTTTTATAGGATCTTGGTTCAGAGGTCTCTTGGTCATGTTAAGACAAAACAAAACAAAGAGGCTTGTTTATTCACAAAATATCTGTCACTTTTACCTACAACATCTGGAGCAGTACTAGAAACTATAACATGCATAAAACAAGTATTTAAGCCAGCGGATTGAAGATAGCCTTAGGTTCCTGGATTGGCTGACACAGAATGGCCCATGCTGCCCTCCACAAGTGTTGTCAGCATTTTAAGAGTCGCCCTGTTGCCCAGGGCTGGTGTCATGCTGGCCAGATTTTATGTGAAAGTCCCCATGTGGTGTAGAAGGGATTATACCAGCCATTCTTGCCCTCACATTTTCAGTTGCAAGGTCACTGGGCCTGGGAACAACAGAGCTGATTGGTGCAAGGGCATTTTGAAGCCTCACTCAGGCCCTGTGAGATTCTGTTTGGGTCAGCACATCCATCTTCATTACCCAGAAGGCGAGGCCATCTGGTGGGAACTCTTTATACAGGTCTTTTTCTGGTGCCCTCCCATCATAAATGGATTTATAGGCACAGGAATGTTAACTTGTTCTTGAGGAAGCTGCCTCATGAAATGAAACTAATTAGCCCTGGTACTGCAGCAGAAAGCTTTCTGTCCACACCGTCTGCCCAGATATGTCTGGTGGCCATTGCCTCCTTCTTGGTATGTCTTTAAAGGACAAGGGACAGCCTTGCGTTAACTGCTGCCTTCCTCTCTACCAGTGGGCTGAATGGGGATAGGAAGGTTCACTGAACGGGGCAGGTGTGAGGTTTGAGGCCAGGAGCATTCATGTTCTTCCAGTCTGCACAGTGCTATAGCATAATGCCAGAAACTGTGTGTGCCAGAGAAAGTAGGACTCCTCAAGACACTGGATCAGGTCCTTAGGTGGCATACCTTATGTATGGACACCTCTCTTTCTTTTAAAAACAAATGTTGTTTGTTTGTGGTACTGGGGATTGGACCCAGGGCCTTTGCACTGAGCTACATCCGCAGACCTTTTTTATTTTTAGTTTAAAACAAGGTCTTGATAAACTACTCAGTAGTACAGGCTGGGCTCAAACTTGTGATCTTCCTGCCTCTCGCAGAGTGCTGGGATTACAGGCATACGTCACCACACCCTGCTACCACACCCAGGTAAAAACAAGTTTTTCCCTGAAAACATACTCACTAATGTGATTATCTCTCAGTGTTGATGCTACAAATGATTTTCCCTTCATTTTGCATTTTTATGAGTACTTACTTTTTCAGAATCATGCAATGAAAATGATTTTTTTAAATTTTTTGAGACAGGGTCTCACTGTGTAGTTCAGGCTGGCCTTAAACTCAGTAGGACCAAGTGTGGTGGCGCCTGCCTATAATCCCAGGACTTGGGAGGCTGAGGCAGAAGGATCACCACAAGTTCAAGGCCAGCTACAGCAAGTTCAAGGCTACATAGGAAGACCCTGTCTCAAACAAGCAAACACACAAAAAAACCTCACTGTATAGCCCAGGCTAGCCTCAAACTCAGGGCGATCGCCTCCCAACTGCTGGGATTATAGGTGTGGGCTCCAAGGCTGGCGAAAACTTTCTTTGAAGTTTATGAAATTGAGTCAAGTCAAGAAGAACAAATACTAACTCCTAGAAGGTTAGGTTTGGGTGTGGGAGGTAAAAGCAAGGTGTGTCTGGACCATAGGAAATGTGGTTCATCCCACAGTCTGCATTTCTGGTGCTTTCTGATGCTGATGTAGTAGCCTGATGGGAGAATCAGCAGGTACCATGTAGCTCATGAGCTTTCTCTCCTTCCAGGTGCTGGTGGTGGACCAGCTAAGCATGAGGATGCTCTCTTCCTGCTGCAAGATGACAGACATCATGACCGAGGGGATAACAAGTGAGCACAACTCTGCCTTGGGCCAGGGCGGGCTTCACTCTCCTAGTCATTATTCTCACTTGACTTTAGACAGTGCTGACACTCCTGAGGGGGATCCAGGTTGCCTGTTCATCACTGCATCCTCGAAGCTAAGGCAGTGGTATCAGTTAGTGTTGAAAGAAAGGTTATATCAAGGCAAGAAGGCAGACTACCCGATAGCAGAGACCCAAGAAGACACTTAATATGGGAAGAAACCCAAATGGCCAATACATATATGAAAAGTCCCCACCCCATTAGTGATCAGGGACTCCCATTCAAACCAGAGTGAGCCACCGCTACAGACTCACCAGATGGCGAAGACGCAGAAAAACAGGAACTCCTCCTGTCAGCTGCAGTAGCAGCTGGTGCAGCTACTCTGAAAACCCTTGGCAGAGTCTATTAAAGCTGTAGGTATGTGTGGCCTGAGAGCCGATGGGGCTGTGATGTGTGTGCCCTGTACACACGGGTAGGAGTTCACAGAACGTTGGCATAGGGGTCCCAAATGGGAAATAGCTGTCGAGGATAGAATGGTTACATGCACAAGGCTGTGGGTTCCATCTCCAGTAACACACACACACACACACACACACACACACACACACAGAGTGATTCATTAAATTGTGGTACAGTAGTTACACAGCAGAATATTTTACACTTGATCTTAGCCAAAAGGCCGAGAAGCAATACAGCAGAATATTTTAAAACAATGAAAATAGAATGAGGCTGGGTATGGTGGTACAGACCTCTAATCCTAGCACTCAGGTGGGCGACTGAGGCAGGAGGATCACTGAGCATTTAAGGCCAGCCTGAGCTACAATGGAGACCTTGTCTTCAAAAAGAAAAAAATAGTCCTTAAATTGTGATGATACTGTATTGTAGTTTTAATATTGATTGTGGGACCACATCATTTTTGGAGTGATTTTTGTGTCATCAGTGTTCCCAGTCACTTGTTTGAGTGTTTTGATTTTGGTGTTTTGAGACAGGGTCTCACTATATAGTTTAGGCTGGTCTTGAACTCACTATGTAACCCTGGCTGGCCTCAAACTTGCTGGGATTACAGGTGTGCACCACAAGGCCCAGGTTTCAAGTTAGTTTTTTTTTTTGGTACCGGGGATCGAACTCAGGACCTTGTGCTTGCAAGGCAGGCACAGGAACCACTGAGCTAAATCCCTGGCCTTCCAAGTTAGTTTTTTGACGAGGCTTGCCCCTATTCTGAGCTTATAAAGTTATTGTCCTCACTGAATGTGTGTGTGTGTGTGTGTGTGTGTGTGTGTGTGTGTGTGTGTGTGTTTTACTGGTCCTCACATATATTAGATAAGCGCTCTTACCACTGAGTTATACCTTAACTCTTTATTTTTCTGAGACTGGGTCTCACTAAGTTGCCTGTGAAGGTCTTGAAGTCTCCTGAATAACTGGGATTACAAATGTGCACCATGACATCTGACTTTTCTGGCTGAATTTTTAAATTTTTTTTCACGTGGATGCAGTGGTACGTACCTATAGTCCCAGCTACTCAGAAAGCTGAGGCAGAAGGATGGCTTGAGCCCAGGAGCTCAAGATCAGCCTCGGCAGCATAATGAGACCTCCTCAAGCAAATAAGCCAATCCTGTTTGTCTCTATCAAAGAAAAAAATTCAGAGAAAGGGGAAAAAGCCAAATGGAATTAATAAGCTTAACACTCTGTCCTCATCCTCTAGGGTCCATTGTCCTGGAGCAGCCACCTTGTTCTTCCTTTGTTTCTCATATATATATATATATATATATATATTTTTTTTTTTTTTTTTTTTTCTAAATAAATGCTTATACTATTATCTCTCAATTCATCTATGTTAGACATTACCCTGACTTCCTCTGATAGCTTGGCACCTACCACCACACACAATTCTTTGAAACCCCAAAGGCAGATTTCAAAATATGTCCTCTCTTAGCAAAATTAAAAAGTTCACAACTATATGCTGAGGCCCCAAAACATTTTGGGGAAAGCATTAGTAGACTATAAGATTTAAAACTCTTACAACTACTGGTAAAGAAGATGGTTAGGGGATTAATTTGAGCATTATTTGGGGTGAGAGTTTTTATAAATGTTATAAGGAACACTTCTAAAATGATGCCTTTTTATATAAAACATCTGTATAGAAGAATAATCCATGGCTGTACACTCTTGAGTGTGCCAGAGGACAGTGTGGTATAGGTCACGCATCCTAAACGTTATCTGGTGACTAGTGAGATAAGAAAGCTTTCAAAGCTATTTTGCTCAGGTGAAGTAGTTGATATGGTCATAAAGGAAATTCTGCAGTCCAAAGCCTGTGGCTTGCTGTAACAAAACAGAATTTTTCATCTTTGAACTCTTAAGAGGAGCAATATTACATGAAGGATATGTTTGGAATCTCTTCATTTGATGTACGGAGAAAAATGATAAAACTATGATAAACAAATTGTTGATAAATAAACCCAGCATAGAAATTCTAAAGAAATTGAGGTTATTTAGGACAGATAAGGAAAAGCTAAAGAAAGAGACATCTTGACAGGATGAGCCAGCCATTGCCATTTTCTCTTACAACAAAGAAATTTACTTAAACTGAAATGGGAACTATCTAGTGTGATAAGAGTTCAGGTTTTCTGGGAGTCTGAGGCAAGAGGACTGTAAGTTTGAGCCCAGTTTGGACAGTTTAGAAACTTAGCTAGACCCTGTCTCAAGGAAAATAATCCGGTTTTCTAACATCTTGGTCATAACAAAACAGTGGAGCTCACACCCAAGGAGTATGGGAACTTTAAGGAGGGGTGAGGGTTCTTTCTCTCCCTCCTTATTATAGCCTTTGACCTGCCAGTCTTGGGGTGGCTTGTCTGTATTGCTTCTAGTTTTATTGTCCTGAGTCAGGTTTTCATATTCACTGTGGGCTGTTTTGTCCTTTAGTTGTGGAAGACATCAACAAGCGCAGAGAACCGCTCCCCAGCCTGGAGGCCGTGTATCTTATCACTCCATCCGAGAAGGTAAATCCTCCAGAGAAGGTAAATCCTCCAGAAGAGAAGAGCTCAGGCTAGCTTACACATGCTGGCTTGGGATCTCTGGTGCATAGCACCCCGTGTTTCTAGGTTAAGCACGCATTTAACACACTGCTTTGTTTAAGCATGCGATCCACAGACGAGACGTGGAGGGAGGGTTGTGCAATGGGAAGTGAAGAGTATATTAAACCTTTTATATTAAGCAACTATGCAGAAAGTCAGAGCTGGTGTCCCCTGGATCATTAGTTTTCCCTCTAGCAGTCCTCTCCACCTCCAGGCTTTGGTATTTTGATTTCAAATTTATTTCATCAATAGCCAGTTAGTATTCCTGTTTACCTGTCTTATAATTTTGAGGGATTGGTTAAAGTCAGAATCCAGACAAGGCCTATGTCCTTACTTTGGTTAGTAGTTGTCTTAGGTCTCTTAGTCAGTTTTTTGAGACAGAGTCTTGCTGTATAGTTCAGGCTGGCCTTGAACTCACTATGTAGCCCAGGCTAGTCTTGAACTTGCAACGGTCCTCATGCATCAGCCTCCTGAGTCCTGAGACATTACATTATATATTTTAACCTATATCAAAAAAATTTCCCTGAGCCAGACATGATATTTGCTTCATGTCTATAGTCCCAGCTATTTGGTAGGCTGAGGCAGGAGAATTCCAATTCCATCCCAACTGGGCAGTTGAGCTAGACTCTGTCACAAACCAGTATCTCTGATTTTCACACTTTCTTATCACTTTTGAAAACTGACTTACGTATGAGTTCCTGCAGATGCAATTAAATTCCCAGAGCTTCATCAATATGAATCTTCCCAAGGTTTCTGCTCAGTTTTGTGGATCAGGAACTCAAGTATCATGACCCTCATACTGTCATTCTGGAATGGGCTAAACTCTGAAATAACCCTAATTTTAAGTCCTGAAAACCCTGACTATGGCGGAATATGAGTGTCAGAATTATATGTCAAAAAACCCTTCCTTATTTTGTGCAGGTAGCCTGACCCAGCTTGGATGTCACTCAGTTCAGCTCTCAGTCCTATTTGCATCTGTAATTGCCCTTAGCGCCCTCTTTTGTTTCTGTCCACAGTCTGTCCACTCTCTCATCAGTGACTTTAAGGACCCACCGACTGCTAAATACCGGGCTGCACACGTCTTCTTCACTGACTGTAAGTAGCTGTGAGCTGTGCTCGTCTGGCCACGTTCGCATTTCTGACCCGCTCTGCTGAACTCACACTGGGTCAGATCAACAGGGAAGAAACAGGTTGTTGCTGTAGTTGTCCTGATCTTTTATTTTCTTTTCAGAAAGTGAATTCCTAAGAGACAGAAATAAACACACACCCATACAAGCCTCCTAGATCATGCAGTTCTTCCTGAGGAGAAAGCTCACCAGGTTTCTCTTCTAAGGACAGAGGCTTCCGGCAGAGAAGCTTTTTCCTGCTGCTGCCTTAGGGTTTCCTGGCACAGACTTACAGCCAGCACTCTAACCTGTAGTGCGTTTCCTTCGGGTTTTCAATACAGTGACGTCCATCCAGTGGTCTTTGTATCAGTAGAACCTACATCACCATCCTGGAGTTGGTTTTTGTATTTTGAGTGGGTTGTTCATGGATCCTAGAAAAGAACCTGTGAGAGATGAGAAGCTGCAGAGTAGACAGTATTAGGCTTCACCCCATCAAGTCACCACTGAGGAAATGGAAAGGGCTTAGTGCAGAATAATCAAAGCATTTGAGTGGGAGTAACAAAGGGAGGAGTAGGGACAGTCAGCTAGGAATGCATTTCTGGACACCTGAAGCCTCTGGCCTAGGACAGTCGCTGGAGGTCATGGTCCTCGCCAGCGGGGCCTCTGTGCAACTGGCTCCTTAGAGGCTCAGGGAAGTGTGGGTGCCTGCATCACATTTCCCACTGACTTCATTTTTCCTTCTTTTGCTTATTATAAGTTAAATGAGTGGTGCTTGGTTATACTACAGGCCTTTCTTTATCCCTTCTTAATCACTTCTGTTTCTTTTTATTTTATGAAAAAATAAAATTTCATAATCAAACAATAAGAGAATAATAATAGTTATTACATTGTGTATTGTAATCTTCAAAGTGGAATACAAAATATAAACCAAAAAGATTCTTATAAAAAAGCACAAAATAGATAATAACACAAATCTTTCTTTTCGGTGACTTAAGAAAACTAATAGTAGGGCTGGGGATTTAGCCCAATGGTTCCGCCGCCTGCCTTGCAAGCACAAGGACCCGAGTTTGATCCTCGGTAACAAAAAAAAAAGAAAACTAATAGTATAAATGAACCCAATTAACATGCATATTGAAACATTTTTTATTTATTTATTTTTTAGTGCCAGGGATCGAACTCAGGACCTTGCACTTGCAAGGCAGGTGCTGGAACCACTAAACTAAATCCCCAGCCCTATTGAAATTTTTTTTGGTACTGAGGATCGAACTCGGGTCCTTGCACTTACGCAGCAGCAGGTGGCGAAACCACTGAGCTAAATCCCCGGCCCCCTATTGAAATATTTTTAAAACAATGGAATTTGTATTTGGGGAAGTATTTGAACTTCTTATTTCCTATGTATCTCTCTTCTGTTTTGTTGTGTTTCTCATATAAGAGAAACCATGGGGTATTTGAGTTTGTTTGTCTGACTTTTTTCACTTAATATTGTGTTCTCAATTTGCATCCATTTGCCCACAAATGCCTCAAGTTTATGGCAGCATAGTACTCCATTGGGTATACATACCACATTTTCCTTGTCCATTCATCTGTTGATGAACATATACAGTACGCTGTATCTGAGATTTAGCTATTATGAATTGTGCTGCTATAAACATGGATATGTATGTGTCCCTGTAATATGATTTTAACTCTTTTGGGAAGATTCCTAGAAGGGGTATAGCTGAGTCTAATGGAATTTCTATTTTTAGTTGTTTGAGGAATCTCCACACTGATTTTCATAGAGATTGTACTAAGTTACCTTCCTACCAACAATGTAGTAGAGTTCCTTTTCCCCACATCACTTCTGTTTTTTTTTTTTGTTTTGTTTTGTTTTTCATACCGGGGATCAAACTCAGGTTCTTGCGCTTCTGTTTTTTTTTTTAACTCCCTTCTTTTCCTTGGAATCAGATAATAGTTTTTATTAGCCCTTAATATCTCAATCTGTTGCTTTTTGTTTCTCTGTGGCTTGTTGAGGGCCTTCCAAGTGGTTTGCCATTCCTCTTATACCCTAAAGGTGTTGGATATTTTAGGATAGGATAAACTTTCAACTTGCCTTTTTAAAATCTGAATAATAAGGTATAGGCATGGTGCATGCCTATAATCTCAGCACTTGGGAGGCTGGGGCAAGTGATCAATCGCTGGGAGAGGCCAGCCTGAACTACATAGCAAGGTCCTGTCTCAAAAAGAATAAAGTAAAAATCTGCATAATAAAGAATCCATTGGATGTGTGTAGCTGTTAAATGAACCAGCAAGGAGACAGGAAACTGACTCTTTTCTTTTTTTTTGGTGCTGGGGATGGAACTCAGGTCCTTCCTCTTTCAAGCCAGGAGGCAGAACCACTGAGCTAAATCCCTGGCCCAGGAAACTGACTCTTTTGTCCTTCTTGTAGCTTGTCCAGATGCCCTGTTTAATGAGCTGGTAAAATCTCGAGCAGCCAAAGTTATCAAAACACTGACGGAAATCAACATTGCATTTCTCCCGTATGAATCCCAGGTGAGGCTGGGCAGGGACTGCATGCACCCTCATTGTCCTCGTGATCCTACCTGATGCTCTGAGAGGGTAGGGCAGTAAAAAAAGCAGGGTAGGGTAGTTCTGAGTTCTGAATTGGCTAAATGGCATGTTATATGTGGGTGTTTGTTTAATGGAAATGGTTTTTCGTGATGTCTTCCCAGTGCCTTCATCTAACTTGCCCAGTGTTTCTGATTTTATAGCAGCCACTGTTCCTTTCTTCATGTGCACATCATCATTGCTCAGTGTTCACTGCTCTTGGCTGACTCCTTGGATAACCAAAAGTAGCCAATCTAAAATCAGAGGAGGGGAGGGCATCAGAGGATCCCATCTGCCTCAGAGGAGATCGTTTTTTATTGGAGATAACCTTGTATTGTCACGTGTTAAAAGAACAGATGGTCGTCGCTGTCATTAACTGTTAACAATTCACGCACCAAAGGCCATGGCAGCAAATTTCTCCCCTTGGAAAAAACCAAAATTGTTAAACCAGTAAAGGTGAAGTGCTTGTGAGAGAATATACTAAATTTATCTTAGTATTTTTAAGGCTTTTAAAAATATCTTCTAACAAATAAAGAATAAAAATACCACAGGACTTTAATGCATTTTGTGGTGGTAAAAGATGATTGTGGCATATTGGATGTTTATGGATCAGCTTCTAGAACCAGAGAGCAACCTATTCTTAGAAAAGAAGGGGTGGAAAAGATGCAGCGTGAACATTTAGAGATGTCTCATTCCCTTCTCACTTGGCTTACAGCCTCTTTCCTGCTTGAGAGCAGGAAATTTTTTCCTCTATGTGAGTCCTGTGACCACCTGGGTTGAACAAAATCCAGCTTTAGCAGATCCAACCATCCTCTAGTCCTAGTCCAGTGATGACAAACCTTTTAGAGACCGAGTGCCCAAACTGCAACCCAAAACCCACTTATTTATCACAAAGTGCCAACACTGCAATTAAATCTGAATATCTAATGCTTGGATGCTGGGATGACTTGGCTTCCATGCTGACAAAAAAGGCTCTGTGTGCCCACTGAGGCATGTGTGCCATAAGTTGGCCACCACTATCCTAGTCCTTATTTATTTATAGACAAGATCTCACTAAATTGTCCTGGCTGGCATGAATTTGGGATCCTCCTACCCTAGCTTCCTGAGTAGCTGGAATTACAGCCATGTACCACCATGCCAGCAATATTTCAGAAATTTTAAGAAATAATAAATGTTTCTTAAAAATTACTTTTTCAAGAGATAAAAGTAGTTTATATAAAGGAGAACTTTAGCTGTGTGTAGTGGTACATGCCTGTAATCCAGGCATTCTGGGGAGCTGAGGCAGAAGGATTATAAATTTGAGGCCAGACTGGGCAGTTTATTGATTGGATGAGACCTTGTCTCAAAGTAAAAAATAAAAAGGGCTGGGCATACAGATTAGTGTGAAGGCCCTGGCTTCAATCCTCAGGACCAAAATAAAATAATAAAAACAAGAACCTGAGACATTACAGGTAGCTGATAGACTCAGTAGCTTAAGAGAGAATTTTAAACTTCTAGGACCCTGAGAGAGAGAAAGAGGAAGAAAGAGGAGAAGGAGAAGGGGATAAGAAGACGAATAGGGGAGAAGAACAAGGAGAAAGTGGAGGAGGAGTGAAGGGAAGAATATGTAGAACACGTAGAACATTTTACTGAGGACAGGATATTATTAAATCTATAAAAAGCCCCTTATCTGCCTACAGTTGTGTTACAGTTTCCAGCTCATTCCCTTTTTATTGAAACCAAACTCATAATGGCCTGTGTGATCTTACACCAACCTCCTCTTTTCTCCACCTGGCTTCTTTATTGTCTGTCTGACACCCTAGGCTCACATTTGCCCTCGTTGGTCCTTGGCTTGTGCACACATGCGCACACACAGTTCCCTCCCAGAGGTCCCCGGTTGGTGGCAAACACCTCACCTCAGATGTCGCTTCTGCATGAGTCCCAGTGTCCTCCGTGCCAGCCCTCCTGGGCGCTCTTTCCCTGCTGTATTATTTTCTCACATATTTACAAGTTCTCAATACCATACAACTTACTTTTCATCCTATTTATTATCTGCCTTCCCTACTATATTACAGACCTTTTTGGGGACAGGATGTTTTGGTCACTAACAGTTCCCAAGTGTTCAGTGCAGGCCTGGCACTGGAATAAATGGAAGCACGTCCCATAGTTCCACTACCAGGGTAGAGATGACTCTGACCACCCACCATTCTGGACCACACACCATGTTTATTTTTTCTCCTCAGGTGTATTCTTTGGACTCTGCTGACTCTTTCCAAAGCTTCTACAGTCCCCACAAGGCTCAGATGAAGAACCCTATCCTGGAGCGGCTGGCAGAGCAGATCGCAACCCTGTGTGCCACCCTGAAGGAGTACCCAGCTGTGCGGTATCGGGGGTAAGGCAGCACAGTCTACTGTGAGCGGCAACCCATGTGTCCCCAAGAGAGGAGCTGTCCCTGTATCTTGATAACTGTCAAGAGAGTCAAGATTTAAGGATCTTGATTTGGGGTGGTGGTGTACATCTAATCCCAGCATTCTAGGAGGCTGAGGCAGGAGGATTGCAAATTCAAGGCTAACCTGGGGAATTGAGTGACTTAGTAATACGCTATCTTAAAAAAATGAAAATGGGGGCTGGGGCTGTAGCTAAGTGCAAAGGCTCTGGGTTCAATCCCAGTACTAAAAAAAACAAACAAAAAAAACTTTAGAGTCTCTCAGTTACTATTATTCTTCAAAGGCTGGGGACACAGCTCAATGGTAGAGCAAACTTGCCTAGCTCATGCGGAGCCCTGGGTTCCATCTATCCCCAGCACCACACATACACACAAAAATCTTTCAATCTTCATTTATTTAAAAGATAAGTTGTAAATTTTATTGTGAATATAATAGAATATTCAGAAAAGAGCATAATTTAAACCCCCATGTAACTAGAGCCCAAATTTCCTATTTTTTAATCTCTGTCTAACCTTTAAAAACAAGTATCATTTTTGCAGAGGTTTTTGAGAGTAAGGTATGGTGTGGCGAGTATAAGCCCTAGGGCATGGTTGTCTGACTTTCAGAAGCCATTCAGTTCCTGCTCACTGCTGTGTGCTGAGTGCTGTGTGCCGAGTAAAGCTGAAGGTGCAGCCTGTCCTCAGAAGCCCCAGATCTGGTAGGGTTGGGAAAGTGTGGATGTTAACGTGTTTGAGGTGTACATATCTGCAGTACTGTGCAGTTGCCTCCAGACACCGAGGGTGGGCAGAGGATGAAGAAGAGCTTTAAGCTAGAGGTGATGTCTGAGCTGGGACTTGAAAGACAGGTTCTGATCTCAATAGACAGATGAAGAGGACGTTGAGGGCATTTTGTGTGGACAGCTGGCTTGCCATTGCTATATGCAAAGCTTGGAGCTGCAAAAGCAAAGGGCAAGTTTGGGGAGGATCAGTAGCCCAGCACCACATAGGGCACAGAGCTGGATGCAGCCACTTCTGGAGGCTTGAATGGCCAGACTTGGGATTCTATCCTTCAGTGGCTTTGCTGGGAAGCGTCTAGGGGATTGAACCCAGTGCTGTAGGCTCACGGAGCCAGGATTGGGAGCAGGAGGCAAGGTGAGGAAAAGTGGGAGCTACTGCCAGAGGAGCCAAAGAGGAGGGAAGGATGGAGTCTGGCGGACTCTGCAGCCCAGGCACTCCAGACTCCATGGGCTGGCTGCCAAGGAATTGAGCTGCAGGACCCAGAGCCCAGTGGTTCCGGGGATCATGTGCTGTGCCTGTCCTCATTGCCTGCTGACACTGAGGGCTCTAGAAAAGCTCCTGTTCATGGCTGCGCTGACACCAGCTTGCCCCCATTGTTGGCACTCTGTGGCAAGAGCCTGATGGCCTTGCCATCTCCCCTCATGGAGCAGTGGGAACTTAGACTGTATGGCACTGAGGCTGTTGAGAGAGAGGTTGGGCACCAACCTCATTCCATGTCCAAAGCCAGGTGAAGTCCAGGAAGCATTGTCAGACTCCGCCAAGGGGAGAGCTTCCTAGGCTCTCACTTCTGTTGGTCTGGTGTTGTGGACAGAAATGTCACTAGCCAGCAAGACAGAGCAAGACCTAAGGGAATCTGAATCAAGAGAAGTGAGAATCACACAGGTCAGGGTCAGACTTCTGATCACAGGAAAAAGATGAGTGGTCAGGGCCAGCTGTTGAAATGTGATTGTTTATCTGAAGCTGCTGGAAAGACTACTGCTTTCATTTAGATTGTTTTTAAAAGAGAAGGATCAAGAAAATCATTTATGTTCCAGCACTGAGCTAAGTATTTTCTTTTTTAAGATACATGTGATATATGAATATATTCTTTTTCTTTATGAATATATTCTCACTATAAAACAAACAGTACAGGCAACGCTTATGTCTCCTAACCCTCCCTGCACTGTCCTGCATCTTCCTGGGACAGTCCATGTATCATTTGGGTACACGGCCGTTCACCCCATCATTCCTCCTTTGTCAGGGAATACAAGGACAACGCCTTGCTGGCTCAGCTAATCCAGGACAAGCTTGATGCCTATAAAGCTGATGACCCAACAATGGGGGAGGTAAGTACAGGCTGGGACCACGAGGTTCTTACCAAGTGACCACAGTGTTTAGGGACAGTCCCTGGGGAAATGCAGGTCTGTTGCCCACAGAGCCTGTGTGAGGCTGCTATTCCTGTGACTGCCTAGAGCCCTGGGTCAGCATGAGCCAGGTATGTTCAGAGCAACCATGGGGACCAATCTGTTGCTGTTTGCCAGGACTTTCCCAGTTTAGCACTGAATCCACCTCATCCAAGGAAACCCCCTGTGATACAATAGCAAAGACAGTTGACATTGGTACCATTTCCAGACCTCATTCAGATTTCACTAATCTCTGCATGTACCTGGTGTGCGTGCAGTTTTGTACAGTTTTAACACAGGCATAGATTTGTGCAACCACCACTCCAATCAACACGGGGAGCTGGGGCCTGGGGGTGTAGCTCAGTGGTAGAGCACAGGCTTAGCATGTGTGAGGCCCTGGGTTGAATCCCTAGCACCACCCCTCCCCAAAAAAGAGAGAAGGGACAATAAAAAGGAAAAAAGAGATGCAGAGCTATTCCATTGCTACCTTGCATTTAGAATTGAGAGTCCGAGGTCTTGGGAACGTCTTGGTCCCCCACACAACAGATGGTTGATCACCTCCTTTGTAGCTGAACCTGGGCAGTCCTCCTACATAAGCTCCCTTTGGCCCCCAGCCACTCTCAGATCTGCTTCAAAGAGCCCTCACTAGGTAACAGAAACAGTAGTCTCGCATGGAATTTACTGGTCCTGTTGTCAAGCATAAACCTACTACTCAGTGCTGTTTTAGTAGGTTTGCTTCCTGTTGCCCTTTCACGAGAGGAGAGGGGCTCCACTAGTTGGAGAGGTTGAATTGGGTGGGTGCCCATTGAAGCATCTCTGTTTCCCCCCAGGGCCCAGACAAGGCACGCTCTCAGCTCCTGATCCTGGACCGAGGCTTTGACCCCAGTTCACCTGTGCTCCACGAACTGACTTTTCAGGCTATGAGTTATGATCTGCTGCCTATTGAAAATGACGTTTACAAGTAAGTAGTGTTACAGACTCCAGAATGACTGGGGCTTTGCAGATGAATTGAGAATGTCTCTAAGAAAAGGAAGGGTTTTTTTAATCCCAAAAAGTATATACATTGATACAGTCTCTCCAATATGGCTGTAAGCTTTGCTGTGGGCTCCCTGAATCCAAATACCCTTTCTAGGAGGGGATTCATACCCCTTTCCAGGGAGGTCAGGAATGTCCTCACCTGAACACAGTTTCTACCTGCTTGGGTAGGTTATTAGGTTGATTTCATGTGTTGAGTATATTTATCTTACTCAGAATTGAAAGTTCTCAATTATAGATCACAAAATGTGACAACAGAATACATTAACTAGGAGTTTTCTCTGTAGTGGAACCATTTTCTTCATTATAAAAATATTTTGGGGGCTGGGGATTTAGCTCAGTGGCACTGCACCTGCCTCACAAGTGCAAGGTCCTGAGTTCATTCCCTAGTACCAAAAACAACCAAACAACAACTTTATAAAAATACTTTTTGATCAAAAACTGAGTTTCTAAAAACCAATTTTAGGGGCTGGAGATTTAGCTCAGTGGTGCCGCTGCCTGCCTCGCAAGTACAAGGTCCTGAGTTTGATCCCCGGTACAAAAACAAAAACACCCCAATTTTTGTCTTTATGGAAGCAGGTTGTATGGCTTTAGTGTCATTTATCCTGTAGCATTGAGTGACTCTCAGCTCCTCTGCCTTTCAGTCCCTACAATTCTGCTTCCTCCCGCAGTTCCTGATTTCACATGTAACACTGAGCTGCAGGCCTGCTGTAGGGAGATGTTACAAGCCATATTGGCACCACACATTTGGGGATGATGTCCCAGCCCTTTCCCTCTCTGGGAAAGGGAGCCTTGCCGTTCCCCTCCTCATAACTCCACAGCCACATATCACCCGACTTCATGCCCTGGACATGGTGGCTCAGGCTAGGGAGTGGGGGCCTCTCAGATCAGCTGACCTTCAAGTATTAACCAAGTTGTTGACTTGGAGTAGAATGCCAAGTCTCTCCTGGGGTTCGAGCTGCCACAGCTGACCTGACCAGCACATCAGGAACCATTCACTTGGTCACCTGGCAGCTGAGGACTAGGGTGCTGTCGTGATAAACCAGAAGGGGGTCCAGTGAATGCTGTGACGGGGGGCTCCCCCTGAGTCTGTCTCCTCCCTAGGTATGAGACCAGCGGCATCGGAGAGGCGCGGGTGAAGGAAGTGCTCCTGGATGAGGATGATGACCTGTGGATAGCACTACGCCACAAGCACATCGCAGAGGTGTCCCAGTAAGACTTGCGCAAACTCCGCCCTCTCCACTGTTTGCATCTCATCTGGGTCTGTGGGTGATACCTATGCTCTAGGCACCTTCGGGAGTCAGTTCCTTCCCTGGCCAAGCCATCAGCATGTTCCCAAAAATGACACATCCCTTCTCTGAATTTGAGCTGTTCCATCCTCATTAAGTTAGGAAATCCATTCTGCATTAGGTGGTTTTAGGATTCTTGGGAAGCATTTGTAGCTCTCCCAGAACAGTGCTTTATAAACATCATCTTAGTTTCTTTCCTCTTTGCTGGGACAAAATGCCTGATGCCGACAACTTAAGGGAGAAGTTTATTTCAGCTCATAGTTAAGTCCATAGTCAGCTGGCTCCAAAACATGACAGCCTGGTAGGGGGGCACGGTGGACAGGAAGCTGAGAGGGAAAGGCAAAGCTGGAGATTGAGATAAACCTTTCCAGGCTGTGTGCCTACTGACCATCTGCTCCAACAGCGCCGGCCTCCCGACAGCAAGCCGGCTACACTGCCCCATATTCCAATCACCTTCCAGACGCATTAAGCTTTGGAGTCCCAAACACGTGTTTTAAAGCCAGTTCATTGCTTTGAAAGATTCAGACATACTGTGTACTGCTGTGTCTTTGATAGAGGGGGTGTGCAGTCCTACCTCCCTGCCTGCAGTTTCTACCTCCTGAACTGTGCCTTGCTCTGTAAATGCTGCATAATGTTTCTAAAAATTAGACATTGTTATAAGCCCTTTCAGCTGTAGGTAACTGTTCTGTTTTTTCAGAAAGACACATTCTGTTACATTGAGTTGATGATACCCTCAGGAAATTCAGGAGGAAAAAAACAGTACATTCTTGGGTAGTTCTGTTGTTTAGAGAAATGATCTCCAAATCTTTTTAATCACTCAACCTTAAAAAATACTGACCCACATACTTTTCTAATGATTAAATATATTTATGGGTTAATTATATGCCTTATTGCACTAATATATATATTTCAGGGTTAAGAATGTAGTTTGATGGTAGGATGTATGCTTAAGGTGTACAAAGCCCGAGGTTAATCCCAGCACCCCCAAAAAAGTATATTTCTTTATTTGAAAAGGATGAGTTAAAAGGAACACAAATAGATTTTCTTCTCTTTGTCTCTGGAATCATCTGGTATGCCCTACTCTGGAATCCACTGGTTTAGAATATTAGTTAGAAAACAGTGTATTTCACTTCTCTTAGAAAGTCACTTTGCACACATACCTCTGTGGTGGGAGAGATGCCACAGCAGCCTCAGGAAAGCTAGTGCATGACTTCTGCAGCATTCACAGAGAGCCCTTGGTGTGGTTGTGAAGCTTACCTGCCTTCTTCCATTTTCCAGGGAAGTCACCCGGTCTCTGAAAGATTTTTCTTCCAGCAAGAGAATGAATACGGGAGAGAAGGTAAACACTTGTCAGTGCTCAAATGGCCTGAAAATTTGTGTCAGCTGACACTCAAGGTGGAGGAAGATGCCGCCCAGAATAAACTAGAATCACATTTCTGTCTTCATTTAATGTTGCATTTATTCTGAATTCATTCTGGCGTGGGCTGTGGGGATTTAGCTCAGTGGTTCTGGTGCCTGCCTTGCAAGCACAAGGTCCTGAGTTCGATCTCCGGTACCAAAAAGAAAAAAAAAAAGATTCATTCTGGCGGTCCCTTATTTTGATATTAATAGGAAGCTGACATTTGTTATTTAGAGGATTGATATTTACTGTTTGAGATCCTGATTCCCCCGACCCCAGTACTGGGGATTGAACCCAAGGCTTTTGTACTGAGCTGCATACCCAGCCCTTTATGTTTTCTTAGTTGTTACTTTTGAGACAGGGTCTCACTAAGTTGCCCAGAGTGCCTTAAACTTGGCATCCTCCTGCCTCAGCCTTCCAAAGTACTGGGATTACAGGCACATACCACCACACTTGGCTCAGGAGTCATTTTAAGCCAGAAAGCCATGAGACTTTTTATCTTGTGATAGAATTAGAATTCATAGCCTGATTTACCAAAGCCTCTCCTTAACCTGACTACCTGTCACTTCAGTCAAGGGGAGTGGACTTAGCAAATCAGCTCTGGTCATGTTACCATCTTCCTTAAAACCATTTAGTGTCTTTTGGTTCTCCTCAGAATCCAGCTTCTTCTATCTGCAAACAGCCCCTCCCAAGCCAAGACATCAGGCTGTGTCCTCTCTGCCACCCCCCTCCTCGTCCCCAGCTCCTTACTCCAGCCAGCCGAGTGCTCTCACCTCAGGCCTTACCTGGGCGCTTTGCTCAGCCATGGTTTCCTTGGGGATATCTAGCCTCTGTCTAGACCAGTGAGGTGTGAGTTATTCGCACCCACGCTACACACTGAGTCTGCTCCAAAGCCCAGATCCACTCTACTGCCATGGCTTATTTGGTGTCTCTGCTAAGGGTTAAGATCCGAGAAGCAGAAATTCTTTTAAAAAAATTTTTTTTCTTTCACCCTTGTATATCCAGTGCTTCCTAGTGCCTGAGGTGCACTAGTATCCAGTAGATTTTCACTGGAAGGGTTAGGTGGGTCACACAGTCAGAAAATAAACAGCCCTCTCTGACTTCCCTGTTCCCCGCCTGTCTACCTGCAGCCTTCTGCTGGGGAGAAGTGCACAGCTGATGCCAGAAGCAGTGTAAAGAAGGGAAAAAAATTGGGGGACAAGAATTATGCTCTCAATAACTCCCTAATCCAGTGGAATAAAACTGTTAGACTTCAGGGGTTAGTGCTCCCCTGGAAGATAACTGTGACATTTATAAAGATCAGTAAGTTTTTGAGCCAGAGGCGTGGAAATCTGAACACACTTGATCTTGTGTTGAAGAGCTTCATCTTGAGAGCTCCAGAGCAGCTCTTAGGGAGCCCAGTGTGGCCGCTATCCGTCTGGGCCTTGCAAGGCGTGTTAGGTCAAGGCCAGTAGAGCAACACTATTGCTTTATCTTTCCTTTTCCTTAGACCACCATGCGGGACCTGTCTCAGATGCTGAAGAAGATGCCTCAGTACCAGAAAGAGCTCAGCAAGGTGTGTTAATTGTGAATGGTATACTTGAATCATGTGTAAATAGCTGCAAAAAGACTTTGTAGAGCCCTCCTATTCTAATTGGAATCCACAAATTTTTAGTCCTCTTTAAAACTTTTATTAGAAAGAAAAGGAAAAGTCTAGGAAAGACAACTTGTTTCCCATTCCTATTTTCTCCCCTACACCTTTCTCTTCCTTTGTCCTTTGCATTCCCTCACTGTGGGTGGGAGGCCCCAGCTCCCCCACACAGGCCTTTCCATGTGCCTGGATGTCCTTACCGCATGACCTCTGGCTTCCCCACAGTGAGTGATCTGAGAGAGGGCCAGGAGGATGTCCTGATCTCAGATATCACATGCCCTTGCTTCTGTCCGCCCGATGTGAGTGAGAAGTGGTGGCTAAATCGAGCCTCACTCGAGGAGAAGGAAACGAAGCTTCCTCTCCTGGAGAAAGATGCAGCAAAAAATCTGTGGACACCTTGTAAAACCTGCACACCCTTGACCCTCTCTCCTGACATGGAGTATTTTCTTCCTTGTGTTTGTATACTCACTTGCACAGATTTTCTGTCCTCATGAGGCTAGACGTGACAGTGCCCAACAGTGCTATACGTAGCAGATGTTCACCTGATGCTGCACGAGGCAATGATTAGTTCCTTAATCAATTCTCCCGTGGTTTTTCCTAGTATTCGACCCACCTGCACCTTGCCGAGGACTGCATGAAGCATTACCAAGGCACCGTAGATAAACTCTGCCGAGTGGAGCAGGTAGAACTTTTTTCCCCTTTCTGTATGGCAGGGCTTCTGCCATGCCCTTTCACCCAGCTGAATTTTAATATCTGACCTTGAACATCCTGCAGAATCATAGGAAATAGACATGGGAGAGCCTGTGACCTCACGTTGTCTCAGCCCTGGAGCTGGTCTGGTTCCTCTCTCAATGGTAGGGATAGACTGATCTGGAGTGCCGTGCCATTTGGATTTGCATGTCTGGCTCTTTCTAAAGGCTCTGTTTTCCCTGGAATGGCTAAAGAGAAACATAGGGAGTTCCAAGTCGTATTTCAACAGGTTGAATTTTATGTTCTCAATGTGTTCCCCTGGTGCTGTTGGCCCACCAGCTTTGGAGACACAGAAGCCGAGAGCAGGCAGGGCAGTAGTAGGTCAAGAATCCTCCTAAGCCTCATTGGTCAAATTTCATCCTGGAAATTAAAAGGGTGGGATTTGAGTTCTGTCTCTGTCACTAATATATACATAATTTAAATGTGCCTATTTCTCTTTTTAGTTTCCTCATCTCCAAAAGGGAATTCACAGAACTGACACATTTTTTAGGGGTATTGTATAGAGTCCCTTAACCTGGCCCTCCTTTCTTACTACTATTTTTTTTTTTTTTAGTACCGGAGATCGAACTCAGGTCCTTGCACTTGCACAGCAGGCAGCAGAAACCACTGAGCTAAATCCCGGGCCCCAAGGCCCTCCTTTCTTCAAACGTGACAATGTTACTATGTGTCAATTTTTTTTTTTTGATAGTGCTAGGGATAGAACCCAGGTCTTTGCACATGCTAAGCACATGCCGTACCACTGAGCTCCCCCCAGCCCCTGTATGTCAACTTGTGAGGAAAGAGAGAATGTGACATTAAAAGATTGTGAAAAGTCTGTTTTCACAGTAAAATGCCAACTCAAGTTCTCAGTGTAAAGCTTAAGATTTAAGTCCTCTGAGTTGGTGAGATAGCCCAGCCTAGGTTTCCAAGCCCCATCCCATGTTGTTGGCTATTTTATAAGGGGCAAAATCCATCCACTTCTCCCGTGAGCTTGCCAAGCAGGTGTCCTTTCCGAAGGAGCTTGACCATCCCAAAAGCAGGTTGTTCTTAAGCCAATAAAAACACAGTTTGGGACTAATCTTTGGAAGCTTAAACTTCTCAAAGATATTGTCAAACTCATTGCATTTAACTAGGCTTGCAGAGAGGGGTGGTCAGGTCCTGCAGAGTCAGGGCTAGGAGAGCTAAGAGGGGCCGGGAGGAGGAAGGGCTGCCCTGCCTTCCTCTAATCCGATCCAGCATGGAAAGCAGCTATAATTCGAGATCGTGATTTGTGTGGACTCCTGGGGTCGTGAGAGAAAAAAGGAAGCCTCCAGACAGCCTCCAAAGAGCTACAAAGGAAGCTGCGACTGAGGATCTCTGGGAACGACAGCAAGTGACCCTTGGTTTGCAGAGAGCAGCGCACTGCCCTCTGCATCCAAGGTGTACAGTGGGGCAAGGAACTGTGTTCCCTCTGGTCCCTTTCATCCCCAGTTCTTTGGGGATTGAACTTGGGTCCTTGTGCTTGCGCAGCAGGCGCTGAAACCACTGAGCTAAATCCCTGGCCATCCCCATTTCTTTTGTCAGCCCTTCTCTCCTTCATCTCCCAGGCCTTGAATTTGCAGGTTTGGAAAACCCCCTCATTTTTTTTCCTCACCCTTGAAACGTGGTGGGAAGATTAAAAACAGGTTAAAACCCTAGAATAGTCAAAACTCAAAAAGCTTGTCCTTCTGTGCAAGGGTAAGCAGAATGGAAAGAATCCAACTATGCAGGGGCCACTTGAACTGCCAGAGCTCTCCTGGACAGGGAGTGCATCCATTCCAGCTCTGATACCTTGGCAGGCCTAGGAATTGGCACAGGCACTCTCAGGCGCACCCACCTAGGTGATAACTTACCTTACACGAAGTGGCAGGCCCTGGGCTTTCTCATTTGGAGATTACACTTAGGGCCTGCCGTGCACTCTCACTGACGCTGTCTAAAGCAGTGCTGATGACACTAACGCTGACATTGCATGTTGTGAGAGGAGAAGCCCTGTTAACGACCTGACCTCACCATGCTGCACAGCCCAGGCATTCATGGGCCGCAAACTTCTAAGTGCTTCCACCCGTGCAGACTGTCACCGGAAGTAGAGCCAGCAAGGTATGTTTTCTACAGGACCTGGCAATGGGTACAGATGCAGAAGGGGAGAAGATCAAGGACCCCATGAGAGCCATTGTCCCCATCCTGCTGGATGCGAATGTCAGCACTTACGACAAAATCCGCATCATCCTTCTCTACATCTTTTTGAAGAATGGTAAGAAAGGGAGGGTATACAGAGGGGATAAGCTGAGAGAGAAAACAGCAGAAACATGGTTTATGAGAGACAGAAAGGGGAAGGAGTGTAGGTTCTAGGGGCTCTTCATGTTTGGGGAAATGCAGTGTAGTCAGATCAGTCACAAGCAGAGGCTGAGTAGCCTTTCATAATTCTGAGTTAGGAAGCATCGTGGATAGTGGAGAGGAGGATGGGGCTAGAGAGAAGGAAGAACTGACCGGCTTCGAGACAGTTTACCAGAGCTCTTCCTGCCATGGGTTTTTTTGGTTTTTTGGTGTTTTTCTGCCATGGGTTTTTAACTTGCATCACATTTGTAATCTCTACCTTTTATCAAAGAACTGACTTTTACCCACAACATAGTTGCCCAGAGTGTCCACGTTGCAGAAGATGGGTAGTAAGACTCCCTTGTCCAGTTTGACTTTGGTGGGCAGGGATTACTAAAAAGCAGGACAGCTGGAAACAGACCTCGAAGGGCAGCTGCTGAAGGTCATCACTTGGGACTGAGTGACTGGTGGAAAGGGAGTTAGAGTCCAGTTGCTGTGGTACCAGGAGAAGGGAAGTGGGTCATGGTGGCAGTCGCTGGGTGTGCTGATGGCCCTCTTGTGCCCACAGGCATCACTGAGGAGAACCTGAACAAGCTGATCCAGCATGCTCAGATCCCCCCAGAGGACAGCGAGATCATCACCAACATGGCGCACCTTGGGGTGCCCATCGTCACGGATGTGAGGGCCCTTCACGGGGCGGGGGGGGGGGGCATGTCCTGTCTGCTATGTACTAAGGGACAGTGTCTCATGACGCACCGGTGCACCACACTGACTGCCCAGGAGAGGCAGATAAAGTCGGAGGTGAAGGAGGTCACAGTCAGGAAGCAGACGTGCACCTCCTGGTGTTGCAGTTGCCACAGCTGAGCTGCTGCGTCTCTGAGCTGAACTCAAACAGGTCACTCACTTTCACCCTTCATATTTTGAGGTTGGGCTGACTTTACCTCTGGACGCCTCAGACTCAGCGTCTGACCTGAGGAAGTGAAGGCCACACTTTGAGGCAGGCTGCCTTGCCACTTCTGAGTGTTGGGCAGAGATTGAGCAGATCATCTGGAGCCCCACCCGGTGTGCTCTGGGCAGGGCCCTACAGGACCTTTAAGAACACGTTCCACCTACAGGCAGGGAGCCCATGGAGCAGAACTAACAGAGCTGCAGGTGAGCCAGAATCTTAAAGACCCAGGCTCTGTGCCACGGCCACCACCACCGGGCAGTCTGCCACTGGCAGGATTTGGTGTTCATATACCCTTGTTCACCAGAGAGATCAAAATAGTAGTAGAGGTGATTCATTTAGTACAACCTATGCTGTTGAAATGAAATAAAAACTAAGTCATACTCAAAATAGTATTTCCTTCTATCATAGGCAGCAAGCTTTTTTTTTCCTTGAGGTACTGGGGATTAAACCTAGGACCTTGCACATGCCAGGCAAGTGCTGTACTTCTGAACTACAAACCTGACCCTTTTCAAATTTTTTTTATTTTGAGACAGGATCTTGCTAAGTTGCCAAGGCTGGCCTTGAACTTGCAATCCTCCTGCCTCAGCCTCCAGAGTAGCTGGAATTATAGGCAGGCCACCAGGTTCAGTGATGGCAAAAAATTTTTTTTAATTACCTGATTTTTTTTTAATGGCACTTACATATTTGACTTACATTTGTCATCTTTCATGACTTTAAAGAACCAAATTTGCTCCAGTCCTAAAAGGGGCACATTTTGTACTATTCTGGGGAAAACCTCCCCTCTTATTATTCTTTGCCAACACTGACTTTGAATTCCCAGAGGCCATTAAGGCACAGGGGGCCCCTGATCAGATTCTGACCTCATGTATGCTTGCCTGCAGTCCACGTTGCGCCGCAGGAGCAAGCCGGAGCGGAAGGAGCGCATCAGTGAGCAGACTTACCAGCTCTCACGGTGGACCCCGATCATTAAGGACATCATGGAGGTCAGTGGCTGGCTGTGGGGAGGGGAGCCAGGTGCTTCCAGCCTTACCTGCTCTCTGGTGGCCATGATACCCTGTGGTCTCACTTCTGTGAGGGAGTAAATGCACTTTATTCCAAGGGCTCATTAAGAGTTGTGACGAAGCCCCCAGGAGCCATCTGTTTGCTGCTTTTGTTATTGGGGATTTGGCCCTGTGCTTTGGGGCGCTCAAATGTTTTGATGTCTAAAGGAGCCATGGCCATGGCAGCATGTCAGAGATCACATGAACAAGGTACTGGTTGTGGAAGGCTCTTAGCAAGGTGACGCAGCCTGGCCTGCCACTCCTCCTGCTGTTCCCCTCCCTGATCACCTCCATACCGAGAGACCAGGCCTCTGGTCTCCTTCACATGGGTCCCTTTCCTAGAATGTTCTGACCCTTCCCTCAGTCCTGCTTTCCCTCAGAGTCTGTAAGGTCACATAGCACCTGTAGGCTGCCCCACTTACCTGACTACCGGCATGGGGAGGCCTCCTCTGCTCCTGAAGCAGTGTCGGGTGCTCTTACATGCATGTGTACTGCTTACAGGTGGGTCATCTTCTGCAGTGATCCTGTCCTTGGCTGCCTGTCCTCTGGCACAGAGCCTTGCGCAGAGCAGGTGCTCTGCATCTGTTGGCTGCAGGATGATAAAGGTGGGGCATCACAGTGGCTCTGGTGTTTCTGCTGTGTCCCAGCCTCTCTTCTTTAGCGAGAAGAATCTGCATAGTCCTGCACGGCCAGATCCTTGGGATTGGCCTCAAGATAACTTGTTCCACTTCCACACTTGGCAAGCGAGCAAAACTAGGCTCCAGGGAAGGAAAGGACTTGCCCTTAGTTTGTAGCAGCCCAGGGGTGCCTTACTAAATCATATGTTAAAATAAATGTATTTTAAATAGATAGGATGAGTCAGCTTTCTATTTTTAAAGCACAAAACTGAAAGGATGGGTGGACGAGAAGTGTGCAGAAACCTGGTGGAACAGATAGAGCCAGCCTCTGTGTCTCATTCCCTCCTTTGCTCTCTCATCTTCTTGCTCTCTGGGCCCCCAAGGACATATGTGTCACATCGTGGCTCTTGCAAGGAGTGTGGATTTCCAGGCAGCAGGAGGTGGCAGAACCCACCCACTAGACTATCAAGCCCCTCGAAAGGCTGCAGGAGAGATTCTGCCCCTGGCAGTTTCCACCAGGCTGATGGCAAGTGTCAGGAATTTATGGGCAGAACACAACGTGTGTAACAGATTTTTTTTTTTTTTTTGGTACGGGGGATCAAACTCAGGACCTTGCTCTTGCGAGGTCAGTGGCGGAACCACTGAGCTAAATCCCTGGCCCAGACAGATTATTTTTAAAAAGGAAATTGGAAGAGAAACAAGGAAAATTTATTTTTTATACTTAAAGAGTAGACTTACTGACCCTTGGCAGTGTAACAGCCAGTTGGCTCTGTGAGCACTGGGCCGGGCCTTTGCCCTGGTGAGAGAGCTCAGGCTGTTGCAAACCTGGTCTCAGTTTTGCTGCCTGCCTTGCTCTTAGCATCATCTTGCTTTGGTTCCCTTTTCACATGGATGGCAGGCCTGACCTCTGTCTTTTTTCTCTGCAGGATACTATCGAGGACAAACTTGATACCAAGCACTACCCATATATCTCCACCCGCTCCTCCGCCTCCTTCAGTACCACTGCTGTCAGGTGGGTACACATGGGGTAGGCAAAGAGGTGGGGGTCCGACTGGATGGCAGCTACGTGGTTGTCTTGCTGTGAGATGATGAGACCCACAAGAGCCCTTCACCGCTCCCCACCACAGCCAGGATGCAGCCAAGTCCCTACCGTGGCCCGCACAGCTTCACCCCAGCTTCTCGTTCCTCACTCCGCCCCTTCACATACTCTGCTTGTGCCACACCAGTCCCCTTGCCAGGCCAACTTGTGCCTTAGGTCCTTTGCACTTCTGTTTCCCTTTGCCTGAAATGATCTGTCACCAGAGGTACCTGTACAGCCTACCACTTACCTCCTTCAGATCTTTAGCCAGGTGTTACCTCTGCTGCTCCCTAACCACTGTTTAAGTCCTGGTACACTGTGTTCACAGGGGCTGTCTGTCACAGCCCCAGTGTGGAAACAACATCAACATTCACTGACTGAAATAAGTAAACAAAATGCTGTGTATCCATACAGTGGCTCCTGAGAACAGTTGGGGCTGAGCAAATGAGCAAGGGACTCCAAGAAGGTGACTGCTGGCACCAGTAACTGCAGTTCCCAGGGTTGACAGTCCAGAACACGCCCCTCTGTCCCTCTTCCCCTGCTTTTCCACCTTTCTTCTCCTCTTTCTGTTTTCATTATTACCCTTCCCTGGGCCAGGGCCAGGGCCAAAGGCCCCTGGTGACATCTGTGCACTGGTGTTCCCTCTGATCTAGCACATGTGAAATGTTCATTGCCAAACTTGGAATAAAAGACAAGATCCCAAGGAGGGCTATAGCCAGACTGCTCAGAGGCAGCAAGGAGAGACCAAGCCTTGGATGCATCTAGGTTGGGAAGCAGCTGTAATGCTGTCCTAAGCCAGAAAGAACGCTTCAGTGTCCAGAGGAGATGTGTTGCCTTCCATTCATTTCTTCCTGCTTTCCCAGCCCAAACGCAACTCTTTTCTCCCTGCTCTGAAGGAGGTGCAGGGACTCAGGGAGGCCCCACGCTGCGGGGCCGCTCACCCCTGCTTCTCAGGAGGCAGCCTGGCGGTGGTGCCAGACCCGGCTGTACCCTCTGCCTGTCCCCAGGGTGCTAAGCTCTCCTCCATCACAGCACAGTTCAGACCTGCTTCTCTCACTCACCCACTCTCTGAACTTTGACCTCTTGGGGGGTCAGTGCCTGTCTCTCCCTGGGGACACAGTGCTAAGAGGCCCAACCTACCTGAGGCCTCTAGGGGACCCGTGAGGACCCGGCCTATCCTCATGGCTTAGTGCCCCAGGCCAGCTCAGGGTCATGTACAATCTGGAGCAGACACCTTACTGAGCACAATGCCAGGAAAGCTGCTGAATGTGACCCATCCAATGCTAGGGCTGGCTGAACCTGTCGCCCGCACACTTCTAGAGAGTGACAGGGTCACAGCACAGGTGTTCATGTGGCTTGGAATTGCGTTGGACTTCAACTCACCCAACCCTTGCGAGCATCTGCTCTATTTGGGGGCCAGGTGTACAGAGCTGTGGCATAGACAGCCACCTCGATCTGAAGCATAGGATACTCTAAATACAGACAGACGTCATTCTCTCCTTCTCTTCTTAGCGCTCGCTATGGGCATTGGCACAAGAATAAGGCCCCGGGGGAGTACCGCAGTGGCCCCCGCCTCATTATTTTCATCCTTGGGGGCGTGAGCCTGAACGAGATGCGCTGTGCTTACGAGGTGACCCAAGCCAACGGCAAGTGGGAGGTACTGATAGGTGAGTCCTGCATGCCTTCCGGAGGAAGGAGCTACCTCATTGCTCAGACACCATCCCATGCTTTGATGTCACATTGTGTCTTGGGTTCTCCATCGACCCGGTGAAACCCAGTCCTATTCACCTGGGTAGCAGAAACTAAGGGCAAAGGGGTCCCTTCTGTCTGTCCTTGCCGAAAGGCAGTACCACGAGGTGGAAAGTGCCTGATCATAGAGTCCAGCAGCTCAGGTTGAAACCTGTTGTTCGCCACTGCCAAGTGGGCTCACCTTGAACAGGTGACTTAACCTCTCCGAGGAGCCGTTGCCCTTACCCAATAAAGCCAGCTTTATAACACCCCCTTGCAGCCTTGAGCTAGTCCTGAGTTGAGCGCTGCAAGTTCCCAGCACCAGGCCCGCACTGTGGGCGCTCCCCAGATGGTAGGGAGTTATTAAGCTCCCCCTCCACCCACCAGTTCGAGAGGGATGGACAGTTCATGCGGAGATAGCATCCGGACCCTGCCAGCCTGACTGTCGCACTCTGTTAAGGCTCCACCCTCTACGGGAACATACTCATGCCAAGGAAAGCATGAGGCCGGGGCCTTAGTGTCCCTTGGAAGGGATGTGCTGTGCTCCACCCTATGGATGCACCCTGTGCGTCCTCTCTGGGGCCTAAGGATAGCTTCACAGGCCATTTACGTGTCCTCCCGAGCTGTCCCCTACCCATAGGTACCCACTGCTGGCCTTGATCCCAGGTAATCATCACCTCAGTAACAAGTGTTTTATACCTCCTTTGGGGTGACCAAGTCACAGCACCCCCCAAGCTATCCAAGTGTGCAGGCTCCATAGACCAGTCATGTGGCCACCCGGGTCCACCGATAGACTTGAGGCCATCAGTGCTTCTCAGTACCACCATCTGCGTCTGGTGGGAAGAGTGTGCTCCCCATTCCAGGCCCCAGGGCCTCCCATGTCTGATCGCCAGTTCCCCCTATAACCATTCTCCTTTCTGTGGTTAGGCCCCAGTGATGCAGCTGTGTCCCCTGCTTGCATACATGTTGCATGAATGTGTTGAATAACCTAAAGCACAAACACAGCATTCCTGGACAGAAGCTGTCACAGCCAGGCTTTGGGTGTAAATCTTCTTCCCCTTTGGACTTGCCTTAAGGTTCCATGATGGGAGGTGGGAAGCCGAGGGTAGAAAGCTGCCCGTGCAGGTTCGTGGAGGGATCTCGCACAGACAGCTGATGTCCACTGTGTGTCCTCATCCGCTTCGTGCATGCCTGCTGCCTTGCTGCCCGTGGCCCTGTGTGTGTGCGTTCATGCATGTCTGTGCGTCAAGCTTCCTCACACCTCATTGGCTGCGGACAACGTAGGCCTAAGTTGGCATGTTCCTGTGACCTACCTTTGTTCAAGCAGTCAGCTGGCCTCTGTTCTCCCACAGGTTCTACTCATATTCTTACTCCCACCAAATTTCTCATGGACCTGAGACACCCCGACTTCAGGGAGTCCTCTAGGGTATCTTTTGAGGATCAGGCTCCAACAGTGGAGTGAGAGCCAAAGAAACAAAGTAAAAGCAGCTTATTACAGAAAAGAAACTCTTCCACTCTGAAGGGTTTTCTTTGATTATTCCGTCACTCTTTTTTCTTTGTTTTTCCCTTTTTGGTTTCTTATTTTTTTAATTTTCTTTTAACAAGAAAATGCTTGCAGTTCTTAACACCGATTGAAAATGTGTCCAGTGCTGCCTTCCTACCCTGCCCTGCCCCCCTCTGGGCTCCAACCTGCCAGCTCACTCATGTCTTGGGCCACATGCTGCTCAGGCAGGCAGCAGCAGCCACTGGGTTAAACCAGGGCAGTAAAACCGAGCCTCGTGAGCAGTCCTCAGAGAGGTAGCCAGAAGTTGAGGTATGCCTGAGGCGTGGTGGTGCCTTTGCCTGCTGCCCAGGGCTGCACTGTGGGCTCCCACAGGGAATGTAAGTGTCTTGGTGGTAGTGTGGCTTGGGCGCTTGAGCGTGAAGCCATCTGGAAAAGGCCATTTCTAAAAGGCAGCGTCCAGGGTCTCACCTGTGGGTGTCCAGATGAGGAAGGCTTGGGGAAGCGACAGAAGAGGCCTCAGTCAGGGTAGATAGGTGAATACCTTCTCCCAGCACAGCCACTTCCCCAGGAGACAGGTGCTAAGTGTGACTGGCACAAGCCACCATGGGCTCAGTGAGAAGCGCTTTTGTCCAACGTTGCTCGCCAGAAAATGGCATGTGGAAGCCATCAGCTCTCTAAGAACTTGCTTTTATTTTCGTCCTCCTGTGAACCTTCCAAGAGTCGAGTGATGACACACTGTCTCCCTCTGGGGTTTCCTGGTGAAGCCTGAAGCCTTTCTGGGGAAATCTGGTCTTGATGCTTTGTGTATTACCAGATTGTCCTCTCTGCTGTGCCCCAAGCTTGCTACCCAGGAACCTCTTTTCTGTGTGGTACATGATCCAAATTGTGTTTTTCCACATCGTCCTCTTTCCTTCCTCTCCCTCCATTCTTCACAAGTGTGAGCACTTCCTGTAATGTGTTTAAGTGGCTGACTGATCTGTACCAGCGTAATTCCTCCACTTTGTTACGGAACCCGAGATCGGGGCCACCTTTTGTGCACCTGACCTCAGATGCACTGCTGAGGATGGACCCTGAAAACGCCCCTTCACCCTGAGCTGAGATGTGGCCTGGTGAGCCACAGAGCTTGAGCCACCTGTAAGCAGTCAGGGGAACCTGGGCTCTGGGCCAGGAGGACTGGACTCCAGCCCTGCTCCTCCATGAATGCAGTGGCTTAGGAAGTCTCCCTACTCCTGAAGCTGGATCAGGACACCTGAGGCTCCTTGGAGCTCTCACGTGTGTAACTCAGTACCTCAGATGTGTGGCTCAAACCACACAGATCCACCCACACTCTCTTTCTGAGGAATTGCAGAGGAATGATACAGCAGAACCTTGGCTAGATAACATCAGAAGCTTGCTCCTTTCTCTAAATAAAGTGATCCAGCCGGGTGTGGTGGCACACACCTGTCATCCCAGGACTCGGGAGGTTGAGGCAGGAGGATTGCTGTGAACTCGAGGCCAGCCTGGGCTACATAGTCAATTAAAGGCCAGCCTGAACTACAGAGTGAGATTCTGTCTCAATAAAAAAAGAAAAGAAAGAGATTGTGCATCCAGAAGGGAGGAACAAGAAGCTGCGCCATTTACCTCCTCTCCTGGCGCTGGCAGAGGAATGGCATGCTCCAAGGTAGCCATGAGCTACAGAGGAGCTAGTGATGGCCCTGGGTCTCGGCCTAGGTTCATCTTCCTCTAGAAAGCAAGGCCAGTGGGTGGGAACCAGAGGGAGGTGTTAAAAATAAATCATTCCCTAGAAGCACCCTGATCGGGTGTTAACCAGAGACATCTAGTTCTGAGCACAGTTGGCAGGTAGGTGAGCAGCATCTGCTGCAGGCTGTGTTGAGGACCCCTAGAGGACTTGCCAACTGCAGGACGGCAGACCACTTGCAGGATACGAAGGGATGACAAACCTGTACCCAGGGCTCCTGCTAGCATTAATGCTGGGGTTCCTGGCTTCCAAAGACAAGGCTCCTTTGAGGGTTTCCCTTATTTTCTATTTGATCAGCTGCAGCTCTGCTGCTGTCAAGAGAGAGTGCAAGCTCTGCTTGTGCACACTTGGCCTCTAAAATAGTTTACTGGCAATGTTGGATTTTACAGGGCTTAGTTAGGACATTGAAGCACAAAGCCCTGACACCAGAGAGCAGATTACAATCTGACTTCGGGCTGGGGATTTAGCTTGGTGGAAGAGCACTTGACCTAGCATATTTGAGGAGACCTGGGTTCAATTCCCAGCATGGGCGGGGGGCGACCCCAAGTGACCAAAGGGCAAAACAATGCAGATTGTTGGAGAACCTGAGTTTTCTCCTTGAATATCAGTTCTGTGGCAATGTATTTTTTAAGAGGTGAGTCTTCTTGGGGCTGAGGATTTAGCTCAGTGGTTCCGCTGCTTGCCTTGCAAGCACAAGGTCCTGAGTTTGATCCTCGGTACCAAAAAAAAAGGAGAGAGAAGAGTCTTCCTGCCCAGCAGTGAGTGTCCCCAAGACATCCTGCATGGGTAACAGTGCCTTCCTCTCTTCTCGCTGAGGCAGCTTCCCCAGGTCTGGGTCTCAGGATACTGTTGTGGACAGGTGAGGTGCACAGATTCCACCAACCCTCATCCTAGACCCTGCCATCATCCCTCCAAATCGTCCACAAAGTGGCACCTTTTAAGTTTCCACCCCTTCAGTCTGGTTGATTTGGGCCAACTACCAATCGTGAGGGAATGCCCAAGAGGCTGCCAGCAGCAAATGAAAAACTAGAGTCTGGATTAGACCTCTTGTGCCGCACATAGCACTTGGGAGAAAGTTTTTGCATTTTCATTTTTCATATTGTTGCTTTGGCCCAGACTGGAGTCAGGTAAGTTTCCTTCTCAGTGGGACTCAGGTTTGGACCTGCATTCAGAGCCCAGCTGCTAAGCATCACTCGCATCCCCTCCCCTCCCAGGAGGTCCCCGAAGCCTAGGATTGAGAGGAGAGAGAGACTTCTGTGCCTCCAGCTCACCCTGAGCAAGCAGCCTCCGCTCTGGCCTCCTGTCTTCCCGCCCTTGGGCTGAGGGAGGGGCCTGACCTCTGCGCCCCAGCCAACCCCGGTTATCATGCTCGTCCCTCCTCTCCGGGTCTCCCAGGGTCTGTAGGTCTGGGCCAGCCTGTGCTGGGTGATTGGCCAGTCTCAGAACTCTTGCTGTCTAGCTGATGTCAGTGTAGAGGAAGGATTTGTCCTGTCAGAGTTTGCTGTGTTGCCCATGGCCTTGAAAACGTTGGACAGGTGCCCACTCGGTTTCATCATCATCGAGTTAGGTGAAGTAGACCCACAAAGCAGGGGAATCCCCAGCTGCTCTTTTTGGGAAGGCTGACATGTCAGCCACATTTGGATTCAAAATGAGGACATTTGTAGTGTGCCTTATGGACTCACCCAGCTCAATTTGCAGTGTTTATAATGCAGAAAAGCTCAATCAACATTATTGAAGTGATACAGACTAGTAGGTATCAAAAATTGGCTTTGAGGTGATTTAGCTTAATACTGATTGGTCTGTCCCTTTAAAGAGACCAGGTAAGAGAAAGCCCAGGAATGTAGCTGGTTGTCACCAATGCTCTGCCCTAAAATTGTTCCTCGGTCAAGACAGGGAACTTCAGATGGTTTAGGATCAGATAGTATCCAAGAATTCTAGAGGATGGATTCAGTAACCTTCTTATGGCCTCCCCCAGATGCTGGATTTGCATGTAAGCAGGGGGAGGGGCAATTAGGGATAGGCATCTGACCAGAGGAGCCCTTGGGGTTTGGGTTCATCCTCAGAACCGAATCTGCCTTCTTGCTTCCTGGAATGCAGCGGGATGGCCAAGGAGCAGCGAGTTAGGGATGGTTTTCCCTGGCAGGTGTGCTCCCTGTTGTTGGCTTTAGGGAACCCCAGCTACCCCCACATTCCATATCCAGGGACGTCTCTCTGTGTCCAGACATGCGGGCTACATCGAGTTGAAGTTTGGAAGGCCTCTTGCTGGCAATGCTTCACACTTCAGAATTTGGGGCGAGCTGCTTTCATGTTTATGTCTTTTGCCCTCATTTGTCCAACAGCCTTTGACTTCCTCTAGGACTAGTGGGAAGAGTGATAAATTCACAGAATTGACTGTGCTTCAGGGTAAAGGGGCACTCAACACCAGGGACACACACTCCTGACACCTGCGTCACATCTGCTGATGGAGCCTCAGATCTGCAGCATGATGAGTCAGCTAGAGAGAGTCCAGGGCCCCAGACAGGCCGTTTGCTCAGGGCATCCACTCAGCATCCCCTGGGAAGTAGCCCAGGGCCGGCTCCTGACTCAGAGCAGTGAGCAGGGTCTGGGGGTCGACTAGCAGAGGGTGGAATGTTGACAGATGCTTCTCACAACGGGAAGGATATTATATATTTTCTGCTGGTCTGCACCGACCAGGAAGATAGCCCGAGCCAGCAGTCTTAATCAGCTGAGCAAGCAGTGATCAGAGGCATAGGGGCCCTGGTGTCGGAATCACACCCAACATGCCAGCCAAAGCTTTCTTCTGCCTGCCTTCGAGGGATATCTGGCATCTGGGGTTTCTACTCCCTTACTCCCACAAAGGCCCATCCCTCCCTAGGTCTCCAGGGAGGCACATTTTCAAGCACGGATCTCTTTTGTTTAGTTCTTCCTTCCCACCAGGATCTTTCTTTGAAGTCCACTGCTGCATGCGTGCAGGCCTCATGCTCACACGCCACCAGTCACTTCCTTTCTGTTTGATTGAGTCCATGTCCAAACCACACGATCCATGCATCATTTTTTACTGCACTTACTAGATCTCTCTCTCCTTATGAAAGAGGCCTTCATTTTTTAATTTGTATTTTTTTACTTTTGCGCTAGAAGTCTATCTGATTCCATTAGCTTAAACTTTGGCAAGCATTTCTAATCTTACAATGCACGGTCTCTGCAAGGTAAGGCCTCAGGTCCCTGCCCTTTCCCTCTCACACCTGAGGTCCCCCGCCACGGCAGAACCAGTCAGCCGGCTCCTGGAGCTCAGTGGCTTCCCCAGGGGCTTTGCCCGCCCTCCTCCTCCCTCCCAGGCACCCTGCTTTCCACACACGGTCCCCTACCGGCCCCAGTCCTGTTCTCACCCTTCTCCCCTGACCATGCTGTTTGGAATTGCTCTCCTTGGCCTCGTCTTGAGTTCAGAGAGAATGAGAAAAGCAGCCGCCCCATTGCCAGGCAGATGCCACTGGGCTCTGGTGGACCGGGCCTTGTTCCTTGGTATAGCCTGAGACCCTGCCTGAGCCGGATGATATGTTTTGTTTAAGCACAGTCCCTAAACATCTCCCAGGCCTACTGTGACAAGGGCCAGACCCCACCCCCAAGGCCCTCCCTGCTTTCCCTGGACCCATACCAGGGTGGGGGAGGAGAACGGGCGCAGGTCTGGGAGTGGAGAAGCGCAGGAAAAGACAAGCACTTGAGGCTAGAACAGGCACACTTACTGTCTTCTCTGCCTCCCCCAGGATCCACGCACATTCTCACCCCACAGAAACTGCTGGACACGCTGAAGAAACTGAATAAAACAGATGAAGAAATAAGCAGTTAAAAAAAATAAGCCACCCCTCCAAACCACAACCCCCTTCCCACAGTGCTCCTCAGCTCCCTAGCGCGACGCCTCGGTTACTTTGCTGCCTCCCAGCCCTGCACGCCCTGGCCGGCCCTGTCGCGCTGCTTTCTTGTGTTTCATGATGCCCTCTTCTCGTTTGGAGCAAAAGAGAATAATGCATTGTGTTTTTTAAAAAAAGAGTATCTTACATATGTATCCTACAAGGAGAAGTTCACCTGCAAGTGCTGTGCTGCGGAAGTGTGTGAACTCTAGAATGAATGGACTCCTCCCTGTTATTTATGATTCTGTGACCTTGTACATAGCCCCAGCGACATGTGCAAATTGCTTGAGTATGCAAAGGTAGAAGTTTGGGTGTTGTTATGGTCTTGTTTGGGGTTGTTCCTGTTCTTGTTGGGATTCACAGAGGTGTCTGTGTTCTCAAAGTATTTCACACTGAGGATGAATCTGTTCTCTTCACTCCAGTTCCTCCCCTTGGTGCCTGTTCTCATCCAGAGCAGCTGCGAAGTGACAATCGGGACAGACACGTTGTGAGGCTGGAGGTTCTTCCCCCACTCGCTCGTGCTCTCGGTGGTATGGCTACGGGTGGGGGTTGGGGGTGTCACACAAAGCCAGGCTGGGCGTTTGCTGGCGTCTTCTCCACAGCTGGCACTGCCCTCCCTGACCTGTGTCCGCAGAGGTGTGACCCTGAGGGGAGTCCTTCTCCAGCCTGAGTCACCGCGGCCAGACGTGTGAAGAGCATTTGCTCACTGGGACCTCTGGGGAAACTGTTAGGCCTGCCCACTTGACCAGACCCCTTCCTGCCCTGGCAGCGTCCGTAACAGCTCCTTTTCACGGGCAGGGTCAGTCTGGTCTGGCTCGAGCGTCAGGAAGCCCTGGTCAGGGGACCCTTTGCTGGAGGAAGAGCCATGGACCTGAAGAACAGGGCCCCTCTGTCCTCTCTTACTGGATTGAGGCTGAACCTGTCCCTGTCTTGCAAGCAACATTTGTTAGATTATCCTCAGTTTAAAATACTTACAATTCTTTATTTTGTGTATTGTGCAGTCATATGTCATTGTGGTCGTAAGAGAAAATGATCATTTTATTCTCTGTATAAAAATGTAGCTGTAAAGCAGAAATTAAACAGATGCTGGAAGGATGTCTCCTCATCCTCAGGACTCAGCAGTTCCCCAGTGCCTGGGAGTGAGCACATCGCTTGTTCTGCTGCTGTTGTCAGGAAATATGACAGTGGAAGTCACAAAAAACGTCCCTGCCCAGTCCCCGCCTCCCTCTCCCTCCCGCAGACTGTGTGTATCTTACTGTGTCTTGTGATGTCGTTGCAAATGTGGCGTATGCTAATTCAGCACAGCCTCCACCTTCCTTTGACAGTATGTTCCTCACCCGCCGGTTAGATGCATTGTGGTGTGAAATCCCCCTCTGCACAGATTAGTTTTCAGGTCACCTCCTGGTCGTCCCCTCCCCTTAAGAGATCTTATTTCCTTAGGACAGAACTGTAGGGCCTTGCATTGGTTTGTTTCTTATCCGTGCCGCTTCTTTTGTCCCCTCCCTCCGACCAAGCAATGCTTCAGGACCTTGTTTGTCAAACATGTTGGTTTTCCTTTCTCTGTTATTTATATAAAAATAATTTATCAAAAGGATATTTTAAAAAAAAAAAAGCTAGTTTGTCTTGAACCTTGTTTACCTTTAAATTATCAGAATCTCAGTGTTTGAAAGTATTGAAGCACAAACATGTATCATCTCTGTACCGTTCTGTACTAAAGCACTCAAGTCTAATAAATAAATCAGTGCCCGTTCGCATTGTCCAGGGCAACTGCAGGCTGGTTTTACTTCGCAGAGTGGAAGGAGGAGGCCGGCCACCGGCAGCGGTCGCTTCACCTGGATCCAGGTCACTGTCCTTGCACTAGGTCTGAGGCTGTCTCACATTTGAGGATGATCTGGGCCGGGGATTTCCCTCAGTGGTGCTGCCACCTGCCTCAAAAGCTCAAGGTCCTGAGTTCAATCCCCGGTACAAAAAAACCCCCACATATGAGGATGATCCATGAACCTTGTCTTGGGCCCCAAGTAGCAATGGGGCATTACCTAGAGTTGAGGTGGGCCTTCTGTACTTGTTTCTCTCCCTCTCTGGGGTGCCTCTGCCTCGGACACTCCAAGGCCTTGTCTGCAGAAGCCCCCGCTTGAGCATGTGGTGCTGCTGTATTTGGGGGACACAGTGGGCTGGGTCCCTTCATCAGCACCACCGCCCCTCCTCTCTTCCCACCCACATATGTAACAATTTCCAGATTGGAATCTGGTACATGTCCTGCTTCTGAAACCTGTCCGGGACCTTGGGGTAGACCCCGAAGCAGGGGTCAAGGTCACACAGGGCATCTACTGGAATACTAGGCTCGGGGCAATAGAGCTCCCTTTGGACAAACTTGTTCACCTCATTAAATCCTGTTCTCCAGCCGGGATTTGGAAATGGCTTGAGTATATTCCCCAAGGGCCTGGGCTTTGGTGGCATAGTCTTTAGAGAGGCGGTGCTGGGAGGTGACAGAACCTTCAGGAGATGGGGCTAAGTGGGAAATAATCATATCACTGAGGGTGCTGCCCTTGGAAGAAACTGATGATCCTATTAGTTCTCCCAAGAGGGTTATTAGAAAAGACCAAGCCTGGCCTCTCCCAGTCTTCGGGTTCGTCTTGTCCTGTGATTGCTGTCTCATATGCTTCCACCATGATGCCAACAGCCATGAGATCCTCACCAGAGCCATCCCGATGCCAGTGCCATGCCCTTGACATCCAACAGGATGAGCTAAATAAACCTTTTCTTTATATGCTACCTAGCCTCAAGTATTTTGTTACAGTAACAGTAAATGGACTAAGTTCAAATGTTGGAATCTGCACTACTGCAACCCCCGTGAGACTTGCATTGCAAAGAAGTGATGATGATGATAATAACCATTCCTGACCATGCCAGGCATGTCTGTTCAGTGGGTCCTCTCTAAGTTTACAAATGAGGAAGCCGAGGCACAGGATATGCAGTGATTCATGAAGCTCACTCAGAGAGTGTCCAGACTCCTGTGGTCATATGTCAGTAGCCTTTTCATGTTAACCAGATTGCCTTGGAGTGAGATCCAAGATTGGAAGTTTAAAGTTCTAAAAATTGTTCTAGGCTGAATTTACATGAAAGCAAAGTAAGACATGGCTTCTTCTAAGGTCATCCTTCACTGCAGGCCTATGGAAATTGCTCTCTAGTTGTTTTTTTTTTTTGGTCCTGGGGATAGAACTCGGGACCTTGAGCTTATGAGTCAGGCAGTGGAACCACTGAGCTAAATCCCTGGCTCTCTAGTTTTTTTGTTGTTGTTTTTTTTCTTGGTACTGGGGATCGAATCTCTAGTTGTTTTTGACATCCTTTAGCCAAGGCTTTCTGTCACCTCTCTGTCATGAAGCACAGATGGAGCCCAGAGCTCCAAGTCTTCGGTGGGCCCGGGATTTAGCTCAGTGGCACCACACCTGTCTTACAAGTGCAAGGTCCTGAGTTCAATCCCCGGTACCACAAAAAAAAAAAAAAAAAAAATCTTAGAGGGGAAGGAGTTCTGAAGCAAACTAGAACTCATCCAAAACATTCATCTCTGATGAGCAATCCTAAAATGAGCTGGTGCTGGTCACTTGACCTTTCCGGAGACCTAGGTCCACACCGGGACATTCAGCAGAGTCTGCTACCAGGCCAGAAACCCAGCTTGGTGTGACACCACTCACCTGTCCCTGGGGAGGCTGAGTGACAGTGGCTAGGAGCACAGACCTGGTGGGATCCACTCTGGGCCTCTCTCCACATGGCCTTGATGAGAAACCCTGCTCCAGGATGATTCCTGTGGAGAAGCTGAACCTGGCTGGCTGTAAGCATTTTAAGCATTGGTCACTGGTGAGGTGACTCCCAGTGCAGCCTGGGGAAAAGGAACCCACAAGCCCATGTGTTCATCACCCAGACAGGGGACACATTGTGCATTCACCTGGAATACTCGGAGCACCCCTGGTTGCATCAATTAATTGAATAAATCTCAGACTCAATGTTGAGTGAAAAGCAAGTGTGGAAGGAGCCATGCAGAACAATGCACTTATAGAAAGTGTTCAAATAAAAAGCACTGGAGGGTCAGGGTGCAGCTCAGTGGAAATCACATGCTTGGCATGCACAGGACCCTGGGTTCAGTCCCCAGTGCCAAAGGGGGAAAAGCACTGTGTATTGCTCAGGGATATGTATGTGCCAAGTATGTAAAAACACATGGGAATGATAAACACCAAAGTCAGGGTAGTGGCCACCCCTGGGAAAGGATGATTATTATCCTGTTACCTCAGTTCACTAATCCCAAAAGAATCAGTGGCTGAAAATGCTTCATTGGCCAGACGTGAAGGCCCACACCTAAAACCCCAGGGCTCAGGAGGCTGAAGCAGGAGATCCCCACGTGTTCGAGGCTAGCCTGGGCTGTATAGTGAGTTCAAGGCCAGCCTGGACGGCAGAGCAAGACCCTGTCTCTCACACTCACACACACACAGTACTTCATTGCCCAGGTGTGGTGGTACACACATGTAATTCCAGCTCTTGGGAGGCTGAGGCAGGACCATTGGCATGAGTTTGAGGCCTGCCAGAACCACAAAGCCAGACCCTGTCTCAAAAAAAACAAAAAGCAAAAAGTGCTGCATTGAACAACAACAACAAAAAACAAAGATAATCACTCTAACTGTGGCTAACGTATATTGAGCGCTTGTGTGCCAGGCACTGTGCACTCTGTATGTGTCCTGCTAAGTCTTCTCACCTTCAAGAAGTAGTGTCATCAGCCCGCCTTGCACAGGAGGAAGCAAAAGCACAGAGACAAAAAAAAAAAAAACCCACAGAGACAGACTCACGTGGCCAGTGCCCTCCTGCTGGTGCACAGCAACCTGGCAAGAGCCTGTCGGTATAAGCAGGTGGCAGGATGATGATGTGAATAGATTGTGAATCTGTAAGGGCTGGAGCAAAGAACTCAGTGAGGATGATGGTTTTATTTAGGGAAACCAAAGAAGAAAAGACAAAGGGGAAGAATAAAAATTGAATTTTCTTGAGCCAGGGAGCTACTTTCCTGGTCCCCTCATGCATTATCTATTTGCAAGAAAAAAAAAAAACAAAAGGAACTCTTAAAGCTCAACAACAACAAAAATAAAATGACCTGGTTAGAAAGTAAGCAAAGGGGGCCGGGGATTTAGCTCAGTGGTTTTGCTGCCTGCTGTGCAAGCGCAAGGACCTGAGTTTGATCCCCGGTACCAAAAAAAAAAACAGAAAGTAAGCAAAGGACTTGAAAAGACATTTCTTGAAAAAGATGTTCAAATGGCAAACAAGCACATGAGAAGATGCTCAATTTCACTAAATATTAGGGAAATGAAGATCAAAACCACAGCAAGGAGGCTCAGGCAGGAGGATTGCTATGCTTTCAAGGCGAGCCTGGACTACCTAGGGAGACCCTGTCTTCAAAAATAAAACCCAAAACAAAGCCACAACAAGATACCATCTCATACCCACTAGGATGGCTAACATTTAAAAACACACACCAAAAATAACAAGTTGGTGAGGTGTGGAGAAATTGAAACCTTTGTACACGATGCAGTATAGGTGGAGATGTAGAATTGTGTGGCTGCTGTGGAAGGCAATATGGCAGTTTTCAAAAAATTAAAAGCAGAATTGCCATATGATCCAGTAATTCCACTTCTAGATAAACCCAAAAGAGTTGACAAAAGGGGGCTTGAAGAGATGTTTATACAACTGTGCTCAAAGCAGCATTATTCGCAATAACCAAAAGGTTGAAGCGACTCGAGTGTATGTTGATCGATGAACAGATAAAATATGATACACACGGGCTGGGGATTTAGCCCAGTGGTTCCGGCACCTGCCTCACAAGCACAAGGTCCCAAGTTCAATCCCCGGTACCAAAAAAAAAAAAAAAAAAATATATATATATATATATATATATATATATATATATATATATGATACACACATACGTACACGGGACTATTATTCAGCCTTAAGAAGAAGGAATTTTTTTTTTTTTTTTTTTTTGGTACCAGAGATCGAACTTGGGTCCTTGTGCTTGTGAGACAGGCACTGGAACCACTGAGCTAAATCCCTGGGCCAAGGAAGGAAATTTTGATACATGTACAGCAAGGATGAAGTTGGAAGACACTGTGCTGATAAAGTGAGTCAGTCAGAAAAGCATAAAATACTCTATGATCTCCTTTCGCTGAGGAACCTGGAGCAGTCAGACTGCTCGAGACAGACAATAGAACCAGGGCTCCTTGGAGTGAGCTTTCAGCTTTCAGGACGGAAGTCTGGAGCTGGATGGTAGTGATGGTTGCATACAGTGAGAATGTGCTTAAATGCCACAGCACTGGGCACAAGCACAGTGAAGATGATGAATGCTATTTTTGTTTTATATTAATTAAAAATGAACTGTAAAGTTCCACGTTCACAATTGGTTTTCCAGTGAGGGGGCTCCCTTTGTTGGAACCCAGGGCTACGAGTTCCTGTGCTGAAAGGCCCTGGATCCAAGAGCAGCGGGGAGGGCCTGGTTGCAGGAGCACAGCTGGCTGCCCCAATCCCAGACACCCACCCACGTGTTGCCCAGGACCCAGACCCTGAGGGTGGGCTCCAGGAAGGAATATGCATTGTGGCTGCCACCCCCTGGGCAATTTCCTCAGTCCGAAGGACTCTGCACACCAAGTGTGCTGCTCCTGACTGAAGGGGCTCCATAAAGTGGTTTATCTCCAGGATTTGGGGTGGTTTGACCCTGTCACTCCTGAGCCAGAATATGCTTTTAGTTAAGCCATATTCTAAAACAACACCAAATCCTGGAACAAAAATACCAAAAACTCAGGGCAGGGGATTTAGCTCAGTGGTTTCATTGCCTGCTGTGCAAGGGCAAGGACCGGAGTTAGATCCCTGGTACCAAAAAAAAAAAAACAAAAACCCAAAAACTCTACAGCTGAAGTCCGCCCAGAGTAGGTCCAGATAGGCAGGTGGCAAAAGGAGCCACATACTTCACCGCTCCTCCCATTTGCTCTGGGCTGCCTGGTGACTTCCTTTGAGCCAGGTGGCAAGAGTGAGCTTGTGCCACCCCAGGCCTGGATCTCAGCAGGCATCAAAGCTTCTGCTCTTGTGACTCTGACACTGCCAATGGACCAAGCTGAGCCAGTCTGGTTGGTGACTAGAAGCAGTCCCTCCACTGCCCCGGCCAAGGGGGACCTGCCTTACACATATGAGGACCACCTAGCCCTGCAGTGCACTCACCAGCTGAGTACAGGTACATGGGTGAGCACAGCTGAGATCAGAGCAGGATGGGCCACACCAGAAGAATCCCCAGTGATCCAGAGCTAATTCAGTGGATGTCATCTGAAGCCACTAAATGGTGAAGTGATTTGTTATGCAGCAAAGATTACTGATACAAAGGTGTTGACTTGCAGCTACCTTTCAGCTTTGAGTGTGTGATGTGTATTAACAACCTAATGTGTGACAGAACAGACCTCATTTCAGTAAAGACCTGATCATTGTCATGGATGTTAGATCTGAGTATCACAATCTCTCTGACACTTGCTGCCATTTCCATGACTAAAAATGTTCCGGTTCAGTAAAGAAAAAAACAACACAGAATGACCTGGCCGGCTACTGAAGCCACATGACAACTCTGCCTTGAGTGAATGGATGCAAAGAGTACCTGCCCTGTCTGTGATGGAAACTATTCTTTTTTTTTTTTCACTGGAGATCAAACTTGGGACCTTGCACTTGCAAGGGGGCGGAACCACTGAGCTAAATCCCCGGCTCAGGAAACTATTCTTTTTGATGAATCTTCCAAATGTATACAGAGCACTGTGTGCCCACTGCCTGTTAGTAGACTCCAGTTACCACTGAAGTAGGGAGACTGGTTGCCCAGCCAACAGCTGCCTCTCCTGTTGGGGACCAGCCATGATATGTATGGATTGGTGGGGGCCAAACTACAGGCCCTGCAGTCACAAGGCAGACGGTGACTTGCTTCAGAAATAGGGAAGTCTTTGGGAAGGGTCCAGGCTTCCTGGCTGAGTGGAATGTCATCCCATAAGCCCAGCCCTCCTGAGGCAAGATAACATCTGATGAGGACAGCACAAAGAAAGCAATTATCCAGATATAGGGAAAGATCTTACCTTGTTTCTTTTTTTTTTTTCCGGTACCGGGGATTGAACTCAGGTCCTTGCACTTACGAGGCAGGTGGCAGAAGCACTGAACTAAATCCCCAGCCTTTAACCTCATTTCTTTTTGATGCTAAACTTGTTCCTCATTCTACTAGCATGCTTACTGCAGTCTCTGTTCTAGAAGAGTACACTACCCCTCCCCCTGCGCTTCTCACTGGCTAATAAAACTGGGCCAGCCCAAGAGGTCTTGTCTTTTTTGCCCAATCTGAGGCAGTGACCTCCCAGCCCCCTGTATCTGCAAATTTGTCTTGGTCTTTATTTTTCCCTCACCAAACCCTCTGAGCAGGCACCAGAGGGTCTGATCAGTGCTCAGTACTCTCCTCCTTCCCTGTTAGCAGGACTGGGTGCTGTTCAGGCAGCCACTTCCTCAAGCTGATTCCTCTCATTCCTGCCCCTGGCCAGTGGTTGATGGGCTTGGTGAGAATGAGAAAGCCAGAAAGGCTGGGAATGATGCCCCCCTTGTCTTCTGCAAGCCATAACCCAGCCTCCCTGGGATGCTCAGAGCTGAGCAGGCTTCTTGGGCCCTCTAAGAGCCAGGCTAACACCCATTGACAGAAGGGATGGGTTAGCTGGGGGTGGTGGCACATGCCTGTGATCCCAGCACTCAGGAGGGGAGGCTGAGGCAGGAAGATCGCCACAAGTTCAAAGCCAGCCTGGGCTGCACAGAGAGTTCAAGGATGTTTCAACTACATAGCAAGACCTTATCTCAAAAGAAAAATAAAAGGATGGGTTAAAGGTGCAGAAATAGCCACTGCTGGAGCTGTCCCTGCTCCCATCAGTGGCTTCCCATAGGATGAAACGTGTCTCACAGAAGCCAAAATGCCAGAGAAGCTTCCAATAGATAGGGGTCTGGCCACTCCCTAAGGAAAGTGGCTGGGGAGAAAACCAGGCTTCATCAAAGTGGAACAGATGCTGACGGTGCAGTATGTGGGGCTTGGAAGGCATGCGCCTCCCTGATAGGTTTCTGGGGAGCCCAGGGCTTCAGGGATTGGTAGACTTCTAAAGGCAACTCTTTGCAGGCCTCTGGGGTGGAGGTGGGATTTACTGGAATAAGACAGCTTCTGATTGGCTGGATTTCCAGGGGTTGTTCATTGATAACCAGTGTTCACAACTGGTTTTATAACACAAACTTAGGGGCTGGTTCTGCAGATACTCAGTGGGTAATTTAAAAGCAGAATAGGGCCAGGGATTTAGCTCAGTGGTACCGCACCTCCCTGGCAATCACAATGTCCTGAGTTTGATTCCTGGTACAAAAAAAAAAGAGCAGGATGAAACTTGAGATCTGCCTTCATTTTATATGTCTGCCTTATTACCTTAAACCTGGGTCAGGGGCCCAGGGATTTAGCTCAGTGGTTTCTGGCACCTGCCTCAAAAGCGCAAGGTCCCAAGTTCAATTCCTGGAACCAAAAATATTGCCACCTGCCTCGCAAGTGCAAGGACCCGAGTTCGATCCCCGTACCAAAACAAAACAAAACTGGGTCAGATCTCTACTGAGCTCTGAGCATGTGTGTTAGTCACTTAAGAAGTATCTGAATTAGAAGGTGTATTAGCATTTACCTTAGTCTATCCCATCCCCCTTCAAGACTGAGGACACCAAGACAAGAGTTACTGATTTTCAGGGACGTCTAATTGTCAGCTTTTACAATTTCCAGTTCCAGGTCCTCTGGAGCAGTGCCTAGAAGTCTCAAGTCATTGAGGCTCTCAAAAAACAAAACAGAACAAGAACAGTTCCAGTGCTTGGCTACCAGTTACCATGGTCACAGAACATTGGGTCTCTTGGAGAACTGGCAGTTTTAATTCGCAGTGTTTATTGCAGAATGGTTCCCACAGTGGCTTTCTTTTTTCTTTTGAGACAGGGTCTTGCTATGTAGTTGAGGCTGGCCTTGAACTCACTGTGTAGCCCATGCTAGCTTTGAACTTGTGGCAATCCTCCTGCCTCAGCCTCCCAAGTGCTGGGATTACAGGTGTGCGCCACCATGCCTTCCTCAGAGTGGCTTTCAGGGAGGCCTCTGACTTCCCTGTGGGGTTGGAGGCATCACTCTCAATTTTCACATCAATACCTTTGGAATAATGTCTTCCACATGGTACTGCTGTGAGTGACACAGGGGTGGTATAGGAGATGAGATAGGACTGCCAAATGATGTAAGGGAAATACTTTAATTCCCAACCTGTTAGATGCCTCATTTGCTGAGTTTGTGTTCTCTAAAATTGAAGAATGATGGGCTGGGGATTTAGCTCAGTGGTTCCGCTGCCTGCCTCACAAGCATAAGGTCCCAAGTTCGATCCCCAGTACCAAAAAATAAAAATAAATTAAAAAATAAAATTGAAGAATGAATTCTAGGAACAGTGGAGGTTAAGAGTAGGAAATATTGGGGCCGGGGATTTAGCTCAGTGGTTTCAACGCCTGCTACGCAAGCGCAAGGACCTGAGTTCAATCCCCGGTACCAAAAAAAAAAAAAGAGTAGGAAATATTGGGCCAGGGATTTAGCTCAGTGGTGCCACCGCCTGCCTTGCAAGCACAAGGTCCCAAGTTTGATCCCTGGTACCCCTCCCCCCCAAAAAAGAGTAGGAAATATTTATTGAGAGGATAGCTCCTGAGAGGCAGGATCGGTCCTAAATGGGGACCCCGCTTTGCAGGGAAGTTTTACAGAGCAAAAACCATGTGGGTACAACGTGGGTTAAAGCTGTGATCAACCAATAAAGTTACAAGTACAGTCACTTGGGTAATAGTGATCCAATGGGGAAACAAGTCACGTAGCAAGTGTGCATGGAAAGAACAAAGACTTTATCTAGGAAGCATGGGTCAGGAGGTCTTGGTCACCACCAGGGTGATTGATCTCTAGACTTCCTTAGGCCAAGTGTTACCACTTATCTTGTCCTTTGGGAAAGAATGTAGGCCTGGTCAATTCATCTTTATCTTGAGGCCTGGTCTCCAATGGATGCATCTCCTGCCACAATTGTGATGCGTTTTACCTTTGTCCTTACTTTCTTAAGGACCCAGCCCTATCTGACTGCTTATAATACTTCTGCCTAACTTAGCTGTCTCTAATATAAGGATTAAATATGCTCATCTGTGTAGAGCCCTTAAGATAATGTTTAGCAGATAGTAAAGCTGACAATTGTCACTCCAGAGTGGCCACCTTGGCCTCCTAACAAGTTCATCCTCACAGCGCTCCAATCCTTCTCCTCATGCAACTGGGGAGATCTTTCAAACGCAGCATGGAACCTGTATGGCCATTGCTGATTGGGTCACAGAAATGCTCCTTTGAAGTCTAGGAGGTTTGTGGGATCCAGCCCTGCTGTCCCCTGGCCTCCCTGTCACCTTCTTTCTCAGTATCTTTGAGCTGCAGCCTCTCTGGTCTTCATCAAGCTTGAGCTGCTTTGCCCTGCCTCAGGACCTTTGCACTGCCTTCCCACCTCCCACCCACACTCTTTCGCCAGGTAAATGTGCTTCTCCAGCCTAGTGCTTCTGTGATGGACTCCATGTTGGAAGCTGTTCCTGAGCTCCTTCCCATGCTCTGTAGCTCTAAACACCTTCCCTCACAGCGCCAAATCGCAGGTTGTAATTGTGCTATTAGTGTGTACATTAGATGAATACCTCCCCCAACACACAGGCCCACCCAGCTTACTAAGGGCAAGGAGCAGGGTGCTATTAGTTGAACAAAAAAGGAAATGAATGAATGAATGCACTTAGTGAAGAGTGGATGTTTCCAAGTCAGCCAGCCTTCTGCCCAGGGATCAGGAGCGTCCACCCTGCTGAGAAGGGGGCGGGCTCTTTATGGCAGAACCAAGGAACCTGAATGCTCCACTCATTTCCCCCCGAAAGGGCCCAATGTATTTGGATTCTTCAAAATCTGTCTCACATCTTTGTCCAAATTGCCAAACCATCACCATGACGACTATCCCAGCAGCACCAGTTGCTGTGAACTCGTCAGGTGCCAGGCGCTGGACTTTGCAGGTGCACAGGTTCCCGTTTGGTCACTCTGAGGCAGCACCATTGAAGCCACTGCCCCAGGCTCCCATGCTGGTAAGAGGTGGCTGAGATTCAGATGCAGTGTATGTGTCGCCTCCGTGCTGATTAAGGACAGCGTGATTAGGGTATTTTCCTATAGGACCGGGGATTTAGCTCAGTGGTTTCGCTGCCTGCTGTGCAAGTGCAAAGACCCGAGTTCAATCCCCGGTACCAAAAAAAAAAAGGTATTTTCCTATACCTGCAATTCCTCTTCGTAAAGTGTGCAATTCAGCAATTTGTAATATATTCCCACAGTTGTGGGACCATCTCCACATCTAATCTGAAAACATTTTTGTCAACCCCAAAAGCAACTTCCTACCCTTTAGTGGGTACTTTCTACTTTCCCTTACCCACTTTCAGCAAGAACTAACCTATTTTTTGTTTGATTGTTTGTTTTTTGTTTTTTGAGACAGGGTCTCACTATATAGTCTAGACTGGGTTGAACTTACTATGTAGCCCGGGATGGCCCTGAATTTGTGGTGGTCCTCCTGCCACTGGAATTATAAGCATGTGCTTTGTCTCTTTAGATTAGCCTCTCTGGACATCTTGTATCAGAGACCTCTGCAGTAGGTTCTGATCTTCTGCTCAGTGCTACAGCACGAGGCTGACAAAAAAACCTAAAAGACAGAACTAAAAAGACAGAGAAACCAGGGAGCCAGGATGGCCAATGCTACTTAATGAGCAAAGGCACTGGTCAGTCTAAGCCACTGAGTTTTACTGGTAATTAATTGGGGTAAAGGCAAGCTGCATGCGAAGACATGCAGTCGTGCAGTTTCTATGGAAACTAATGCAAGCAAGGCATGTAAAAGAAAAAGAGAACACTTGAATTAGGAACAAAATAAAATATATGATTGTAATTAGAACATTGTCCTTCTACTTAAGTTTTAATTGTGGAAACGGAATTTGGGTGTGAGTTACTCTGACCTCAGCATGTAGGCTTCAGACTCACTTCTCAAAACAAGCCAGTTGAGGGGTTTACAGCAGGCTTTACAGCCTACACTGCTTACAGTCAATATTGTGGTCCCCTCCAATTTTGTATGATTTAAATCATATTAAATATGGATGTTTGAGTTTGCCCTACTTGGGTTCTACGAGTTAATTAGGCAGGCAGACTTACATTTTCCATCAAATGTGGGGAGAGTTCAGCCATTGCATTTTCAAATATTCTTTCTTTCTGAGTAGCTGTCTCTGTTCTGAGATTTCCACTCTGGGCTCTTTGGTACATTTAATGGTATCTCAAATGTTTCTGAGATTTGGCTCACTTTTCTCTCTCTCTCCCCCTCTTCCCAGACTGGATAGTCTCAATTCATCTATCCTCAGGTTCCCTGATGCTTTCTCCTGCCCATTCAAAATGCTGTTGACTCTCTCTCAATTGTTATTATACTTTTAATTCTTTTTTTTTTTTTGGTACCGGGGATTGAACTCTGATCCTTGTGCTTGCACAGCAGGCGGCAAAACCACTGAGCTAAATCCCTGGCCCTGTTATTATACTTTTATTTGCATTTATTTTATGCTGAATCGATTCCTATTTCATAAGGGGTGTTTTTGTTTTGTTTTGTTTTTGCAGTCCTGGGGATTGAACCCAGGGCCTTCACACTGAGCTACATCCCCAGCCCTTTTTGTTTGTTTCATTTGAAACAGAGTCTCACTAAGATTCTAAGTTGCCCAGGTTGAGCTCAAACTTGTGACCTTCCTGCCTCAGCGTCCCAGAGGGCCAAGATTACAGGTGGGCACCACCACACCTGGCCCTGTGCCATGAGTTTTGTTTCTTCTGGGGTATCTCTCGGTAAGGATCATCTCCACGTGGCAGGGGAGCCCACGTATAGGTTAATCCAACATGAGCTCAACAAGTGCTCAGTGCATTTTGGGAGCTTTGTTTCCCCTGGACTTGTTTGATGACCAGAAGTTCAACACCTAAGCCCTTAAAGTCAGCATCACTCTCCACGTTTCCAAGTGTGTGCAGCACACCATCAACTCAAGTCCAGCCCTACTCAAGTAGCAAGCCCACACTGAAACACCCGAATGGCACACATCACTTCTTCAAGGTGACATCTTTCTGACACTTGGTGGCTTTTTAGATATGCACACCCTTGATGGCATGGGCAGTTTCCTGAGTATGCATTCCCAAAGTGGCCACAAAGATTCAAAGCTCTTGATTTGCATGGTTCGAATGTCAGATGTGGGAGGTCAAGAGAATAGTGAAGGATTTTCAGGGTCTCACTGTGCAGTTCAGGATGGCCTCAAACTCATGACAATCCTCTTGCCTCAGCCTCCTGCTGAGGATACAGGTGTGTGCCACCTGTGTGCTCAGCTGTGTTTTTTGTTTTTATCTTTTCCTTTCTTGTGTTTGGACCATGACGTTCCCTGGGAGGTGACGGTTGATTGCTCATTTAGTTACATGATTGTTTCATTATTTAGCTGAAGCCTTTTTCTGTGTGTGTGTAGCTTCTGATGTCCCTGCCCAGATTTTTCCTCCTTGTTTTTATCCTTCAGCTTTGCTCCCTGGGGGCCACTCCTGGGTGGCCGTAAGCCACTTATGGGACAGAGGTTGTGGTGAAGCCCCAGACCCAGCTGGGTGTTTACCTCTCAAGATGGCCATTGTGTGGCTCAGAGGCTGCCAGCTAATACTGTTCGAGGAGTTGATTTTTTTTTGTTCCATGATCATCCCAGGACAAGTGGCTTGAGGGCCCCTTCTCTGGTTGTTCATGAGAGAAGAGGCCTTGGACATCCACAGTCCTCCTGACTTCTGGAGATGACTGGGATGCTGTTAAGCCTGGGTTCCTGAGAATCACTGCTGGATCAGACTCATCATTGTTTGCGCAGTGTTTAAATCCCTTGTCCCAGGGAGGTGGCAGCCCCAGGGTGGTGGGTCCGTGTGTGGCCTGTGGGATGTTTTCAGGGGCCCCTTGTCCTGCACTGAATCTCCCCAAGTGGGTGTAGCCTGGCCTGTGAGCAGTCTTCCTGATCCTAGAGTTGCCTGAGTCACTAAATTTCCTGGATGGGGCTTGAACTCCTGCCTCACTCAGCCTCTCAGCATGCTGGGGTTACAGGCATGTGCCACCAGGCCTGGCAAAATGCCCTTTCTTATCATGCTGCTCCCATCCTGCTTTGGGTGACACTAATAACTTTGCTGTGTAGTCACATCATCAGTGTGTGTTCGGGACGGTCTCGGGCCTCGGGAAAGGCACTCCCTGGCTAGGAAGCAGAGGACTGGCTTCTTCTGGTCATGAGGAGGGCTATGGGGAGCTTGCAGCTTTCTCTGGCCTCTGTCTTCTAACTGGTCCCCAGGGACAGGCTGCTGATTTCTAGGGCCCTGACCATCCTAATTTCCCATGTCACTTATTTCCACTTGGGGAACCCAAATGTATGCCCCAAGAACCTGTGTCCTGGTCGGACACATTTCCTGGCACACCCAGGCCTAGGGCCTCAGTGACACTGTCTGCCTTGGAGGGTGAGGCGGGACACACGTACACACGTACCCAGCCAGCAAGAGGCCAGGGGCCCTTTAAGCCCAACCTCACTCCCTCTGGCTGTTACTATGTACAAGACCAACTTCCTTAGCAACCACCTGGCCTCTTAAGGGGGCCTGGGAACAGTGGTCGCCATCAGCCATGGCTCCCAAAAAGAAGACAAACAAAGGAGACAAGGAGCTTGACATTAAGAAGAAGAAAGGGGGCAAGAAGGATCCCAGTGTGACCACCAAGACTGTGGAGGCACCCTTAGCGATGGAGATGCAGGAGTTTTACCTCAACCAGATCCGGGACCTGGAGGACAGGCTGGCCCGGTGGGTGGGAGGCGGGGAGGCTGGTGGTGCTCGGCTAGGGGACTCCAGACCTGTGTCCTGGCCTGCATGAGAGGTCCAGGCCCCATTACCAGCCCGTTTCCTCATGGGTGACACAAGGAGGCATCAAGATTTTAAGGGTAGCCGGGCCGGGGATTTAGCTCAGTGGTTTCACTGCCTGCTGCACAAGCGCAAGGACCCGAGTTCGATCCCTGATACCCCCCGCCCCCCCCACCAAAAAAAGATTTTAAGGGCAAATGGGTGTTCCCAGCCCTTCTCAGCTCCCAGAGCCTGGGGCCACAGTGTATGGAGGAGCCCTAGCCCCAGCAGGCCCCAAAGGATCACATGATTTACCCAGGGAGGGTTTAACCTGTGGGATGGATGGGAAACAGTGGCGTCCTGGTGGTGGGTGGGCCACGCATCCCTCCTTTCTCTCCTGACAGTGGCCCAGGTCCTGCTGCCGACCTAGCTGCCGACCTAGCTGCCGACCTAGCTGCTGTGCCCCACTGCTTCTCCATGGTGGGCCTCAGTTTTCCCAAATGTAAATGAGGAAGTTTGACTCTCCCCTTCACGACGATGACATTCTGTCCTGGAGCTGGTTTTGTGTGTGGCATGCTTGGTGGGGAGGGGATCCTCTAACCCTTCGTTTCGAGATGTGTTCATTTGCCTATCATTTTTCCTGTTTTGTTTTGGTTTTTTTGGTATCGGGCATCGAACTCAGGACCTTTCATTTGCAAGGCAGGTGCTATGCCACTGAGCTAAATCCCCGGCCCCCATTTTTCCTTTTTTAAAAGAGCTCCCAGTTTTGAGTAACCAGCCCAAGTCTCAGGGTGATCCTTACAAAGACAAGTAAGCAGCAGCTCTCTGCCCATGCCTGAGGCTGCAGATGGTCTACACCAGGGGACCCTGCGCTGGCATCAGCAGGAAGCTGGGTCCTGACACTGCAAGCAACTGGCAGCACAGCTCAATTCTTTGACGTGAGATTGCAGACAAGACACACAGGCCATCATTTAGGGTACAGGTGGGGTTCATTGCAGAATGAGAGGGAACAGCTTCAAGCATGAGGGTGGGCAAGCTCCATGGCAGTTGCACTGAATGAAGTCCTGGGTTACATTGATATGAATAACTGGGTCTTTATTTTATTTTATATATTTATTGAGACAGAACCTTGCCATGTAGTTTAGGCTGGACTTAAACTCACTATGTGGCCCAGAATGGCCTTGAACTTGTGATGATCCTCCTGCCTCAGCCTCCTGAGTGCTGGGATTACAGGGCGCACCATTTCCCCCTCCCCCAACTGAGTCTTTCAAGGAATTTCCTTTCTTTTCTCCCAGGTCATTGCTTTTCACAAGGAAAACAGGCTGTGTTCACCTACTGGGTCCTCCATAGGTTTACTCCATAGGTGGATGTTTTGGGTATGGTTTGTTTTGAGACCTTCAGGTTTTTCCAATCCCTTGGTGTCACCCACAGTCTGGACTCTGTACAGCCTGGGGACCTTATCAGCACGCTCAGAGGATGTTACCTTCTCTTGAGCTAAAGTTTGAAACCACAAGTTTGTGTGGCTTTTACCTATAACCAATGATTAAGAAAGCAAAGAATAGGGCTGGGGATTTAGCTCAGTGGTTCTGGTGCCTGCCTTGTAAACGCAAGGTCCCAAGTTCAATCCCCAGTACCAAAAAAAGAAAGCAAAGGATAAACATTTTGTTTCCTTTGCTTTTCAAGTAGCCCCAGCCACCTTTCTCCAGGCCTGCTAATGTCTAACTTTCTGCCTAACACTGCACTTCCGGTGTCCTCACACCAGTTCCACAAGAGAGGTCCTGACGTCACCCCAATGCAGAGACAGGGCTATTGAGGTTCAGAGTCACCCCGGGGAAGAAGAGGTGCCAGCATGACAGCCCAGCCTCTCTGACTCCCCACACTGGGCTCCTTCCTTACCCCCCAGGAATCTTTCGGCTCCACACTCCTGCAGTGCCCGGTGTGCAGAAACCTTTTGAAAGGTGTTGGTTCAGTGAATTACGGAGTAGAATAACTTTGCAGTAGCTTTATTCCATCGGCAACTAGTCTGTTATATTGTGCTCTTAAAATTCACAGCTTCCTGGGCCAGGAATTTAGCTCAGTGGTTCCGGTGCCTGCCTCAAAAGTAAAAGGTCCTGAGTTCGATCTCCGGTACCAAAAAAAAAAAAAAATTCACAGCTTTCTTCAGCCGAGACACCAGAGGGAGCGTATCAGGAAAATGCATTTATTGGACAGTTATTGGGTCCTTGGTATTGGCCAAGCCCTCTGCTGGGCCCTGAGAATAGAGAGGTGGAGTTCAGGGGTCTGCCAAGTGGAGGAGAAGGGTGAAATCCTCCGGTCTTGACCAACCAGTGGGGCAAAATTCAACCTACAGGAGAGGGCAGGAATCTGACTTGGGGCCATGAAGGGTCCACCGAGGATGCAGCAGTGGGTTCACTGATGGACAAAGATGAGGAAGACAGCAGGCCTTACTACTGTGAAGGTGTTAGGGAGGGATGCAGAGCTGGCTGACTGCAGCGTGGGCATCATGGCTTTAGGGTCAACCTGAGGTTCACGTTCTTGCTTTGTCACTTATTAACTAGGAATTTCATCTCTCTGAGCCTCAGTTTCCTCATCTATAAAATGGGTACAACCATCATAGTACTCACATCTTTCTAGGTTGTGAGGGCTCAACAAATGGGCACCTGCTAGGTATCAGGCCCAGATATTGGGATCATGCCTGTGACTGTAATAAAGGCTTGGCCCATATGGATCCTATATTCTAGAGACATAAAAAACACAAAATGGTGAGCAATAGGGGCACAGGGGAAGATGAAGAAGGTCTAATGCCCCTTTATGGCCAGATGTGTGTGTGTCCCAGAGAGTGGGCCCAGCACCAGAGGTCTGGCTTGCCTGCCCCAACCCTAGCCCTCTGCCCGCCCCCACCCTAGGTACCAGCGGAAGTTGGATGAGCTGGCCTCACAGGAGAGGCTGTCCCGCCAGGAGTTTGAGCAGCTGGCCAACAACAAGAAGGACATCGTGGCCTTCCTCAAACACACGCTCAACCAGCGGGTGGATGAGATCACGGACCTCAAGGAGCAGCTGCAGAGCCTGCAGCTGGCCAAGGAGATGGAGAAGGATGCCTTTGAGGCACAGCTGGCCCAGGTGCGCCACGAGTTCCAGGAGACCAAGGACCAGCTGACCACAGAGAACAGCGTCCTCGGTGAGCATGGCCCAGGGCACAGCCCACCGGAGCCAGGTGATCTGTGACCTCTGTGACCCTGTTTTCTCACTTGGAAAGTGGGGCTGACTCAGCAGACAGGGGCTGCTTCACACACATCTTCCTTAATTCTCCTGTCATCTGTGAGGCTGGAAACTTCAAGAAGTCAATGGCCTCAAGCAGCATGAGGGCCTGGGCCAGAGATGTTCCATTTCAGCTGCTCATGTTTTTTTGTTGTTGTTTTGTGTACGTGTGTGTGTGTGTGTGTTTGTGTGTGTGGGACCAGGGACCCAACTCAGGACCTTGCACTTGTGAGGGAGGTGCAAGACCACTCAGCTAAATCCCCAGCCTTCAGCTCCTCTTGTTGAAGCAGGAAACAGTGAGGACCCCAGCACAAACAACTCTTTTAACACGAAGATAGGAGCAAAAAGCGGCTTTTAATGATGCCGGGAGCTCACTAAGTGACTCCTGTCAGTTTCGAGAGCCCCGAATAGAAGTTTGTGCTTTTTTATATACCTCTTTTTACATCTACAAAGCTTAATTCCATTGGAGTTTCCCTGGGAATATAGCAAGCAGGATTTACCCAATGCAGGGCAGTGGAGGTGGGGAGAGCTTCTGGCAGGACTTTGAGTCCATCACGCTCCTTTGGGGAAACATTACAGAACTTGTCATAGCTACTCAGGTACATTCTACAAAGAGCAGTTACCCAGTTAACTCATAGTTGCCCATTCCATATGGAGGGGTGGTCTCCTCTCTCACGTCACTGCTACTCTCATGAGAAGGGACTAGAGCACAGTATCAATTGCAGCTTCCTGGAGCAGATGGATCCTGCAGGCTTTGTGAGATTAGTTTTGGGTGGCAGGAGGGCATTCCAGATGAAAGTGATAAAGGTGGGCAGTGCATGTATTTAGGAGTGTGGCATGGGCAGGGCCAGCCCTGCAGGAGCAGGAGGCAGAGGGGCAATGGGAGGTGCCCGGGGGGCATCACTCAAGGCCTTCTGGGGCAGCCCCTCATGGGCTTATGCCCTTCTGTGGGCAGGGGGAAAGCTGGCCGCCCTGGAGGAGTTCCGGCTACAGAAAGAGGAGCTCATGGACAAGTTCTCGTCCCTGGAGGACCAGCTGCAGAAGCAGGAGAGTGAGTACAAGGACTCCGTGTACAACCTGGAGAAGAAGTCCGTGCTGGACAAGGACAGGTGGGCAGGCTGGGCACCCCACTGGGCCCACACACAGCCCACTCTGCAGGCCTTTGCATTCCTCAGCTTCTGAGGGGCTAGGACCAGGTCATCGGCTCCCCAGAGCACTGGCTGGGACGAGCCAAGGGGTGCACAGTGAGGAAGCTCCAGGCTGCAGTCCTCAGGTGGGTGATGGGGAATCCCTGAGCTTCCTCTGGCCACTTCTTGTGATTTAACCTAGATTTACTTAGTTAATAAAAGGTTACAGTGAGCTGGGCGTGGTGGTGCACACCTATAATTTCAGCACTCAGGAGGATAAGAAGCCAGCCAGAGTGAATTCAAGGTCAGCCTGAATTATATAGAGACCCTGTGTCATAACAACAGAATAGGTTGCAATGGTTCAAATTCCAAAGCTCCAGAGGGTCTCCTGACAGACATGTCCAACTTGTGGCCCACAGGCCATTTGCCCTCTTCTTAAAAATATTATAAGAACAAATATTAAAAAACAAAGAAAGCTTTATTGCTGATGTACATTAATTATATATACTGTATGTGGCCCAAGACATTCCTCTTCACCCAGTGCAGTCCAGGCTCTGGGGCCCTCAAGGAAGGGGATATCAGGGTGTGTGCCCTCTGGCTGCCCCTTCCCCTCTGCCACCTGAGCAGACTGAGGAAAGAGATCATCCAGCGAGTGAACCTGGTGGCTGCTGAGTTCCACAAGATGGCCGCGCACCAGACGTGGGAGATGACGAAGCGGGCCATCGTGGAGAACAACAGCACAACGCTGCAGCTGGCTAAGGTGTCCCAGCAAGGTGTGCAGCTGCTGCAGGAGAATAAGCAGCTCAAGGACACCCAGGAGGAGCTGCGCAAACAGCTGGGGCTGCTGGAGAGCACCCAGAAGGTCATGGCCAGGAACAGCAGAGGCCACCGAAAGGTGCGCTTGGCACACAATTGGAGGGGGGGAGGTGAGTCTCACTATGCAGTTCAGGCTGGCCTTGGACTCACTACGTAGCCCAGGCAGAGCTCAAACTCAGTGATCCTCCTGCCTCAGCCTCCCATGCTTGGATTAGAGGTGTACCACCATGCAAGAAGCACATCTGGCATATGAAGCAGGAGGAAACCCAGGGGCCCTGTGCCCAGGGTGCCCCTGCAGAGTAGCTTCAGGCTGGAGCCAAGAAATGCAGGAGGTGGCACAGTGGGGACGGACCTGTGTGAGGGAGTCCCCAGTTCTGCATTATCCTTCTTTGCTTCGAAGCCCCGATAACTTGAAGCAGACCCTGCCTGTGCCGAGTTGCTGTCCAGTGGTGGTACTGGCCTCTCTGTACATGGGGGTGAGCCTGGCTGTGTCTGGTGCTGACGGACAGGGAAGACTGGGGTCGTCCAGTGCCCTGGGGTCCTGCCCACCCTGCAGATCATCCTCATGCTGACCGAGAAGTGCCAAGAGCAGCAGCAGGGCATGGCGGAGGCCAAGCAGCTGCGTCTCCTGCTGAACCACCTGGAGCAGAGCGTCCTGCAGCTGCAGACAGACAACCAGGCATTGCAGTGCGCAAGAATGGGGTGGCACGGGCGGGCTCTCCACATCTCTTTTGGGCCCCATAGCCTGGGGCTGTCAGGCTGAAGCCTGGGTTTGGATGGGCTAGAGAGAACCAGCAGGGCCCAGGGCCACCAGCCACAGCCAGGGGATGGAGGTGGGCTGTCGACTCACCCTGTCCCCAACCAGGAGCCAGAGAGACCAGCTGAACCAGCAGCAGCAGCAGCAGCAAGCTGAGGTACAGCAGCTACAGCAGGAGCTGAATGAGGAGCAGAAGATTCGGGCCAGCCTAGAGGTGATCCTGGCCCAGGCCATCTTGTATGTACAGGATATTCTGCAGGTAAGCCGGAAGTGGGGGCACCAAAGACAGAGACCAGGAGAAGCTGCTCACAGGGAACTTGGCCATCTGCAAGCTCAGAAGCCACTCTGTTCCCTGAGAGACTCTTGTCCTGCCTTTTTTTTTTTTTTTCAGACAGGGGCTGGCTATATAGTTCAGGCTGGCCTTGAACTCCCAGTGATCCTCCTGCCTCAGTCTCCTGAGTGCTGGGATTACAGGAGTGTGCCACCACCGGCCTTGTACTCATTATGTAGCCCAGGCTGGCCTCAAACTCCAGGGATCCTCCCACCTCAGCTTCTGGAGTGCCAGGATTATAGGTGTGCACATAGATGTGCCACCACCACACCCAGCTCAGTCTGTCCTTTTCTGATTCTGGACTTCAAGATCCCTTCAAGGTCTCCAAAGAGCTGAATTCCTCCTCTCAGATTCTAGAAGGCTTCAGGCCTATCTCCCTACTTAGAGAACGGGTACTCATTTGACCAGGGGACACTGAGCAGACAGGCCCTGGGGTGGGAGTGCTCCCAAGGTAGGTGGGTGTTGGGGCCACTGTGGGCCCGATGCCAGCCCAGTCTCCCCGGTAGATGTACACAGATGAAGAGGACGGCGACTTCGAAGTGGCACTCCAGCTACGGTGCAAGGAGCTGCTGCAGCAACTGCTGGCCCTGCTTAGCTCTGTGGTGGTCCTGAAACCCCAGATGGCTGCATGTCTCCGCCACAAGAAGCAGCCCCATGGGCCGCCCAAGGAGAGGTAAGCAGGTGGCCCTGGGTGGCCTCAGAAGAGGCAGCTGCCGTGCTGCAGAAAAGCCTACCTCTCCCAGGCCTCCCTGAACCCCAGCCTCTTCTTCCGGAGATGGAGGTGATGACCCCAGGCCCCTCCCCACAGCCAATCCTGTGTCCTGCAGCAGCAGCTATCTGGCATCACCACCTTCCAGCCAGGGCATCCAGGCTCAGTGCCTCACCAAGGCCACCTCCCACCCAACCCCCAGGACCTCAGGCTGCTCTCATTTGTCACCCGCATGGGGACCCTCCGGGCACACAGCACTCCTGAGGTGAGGGTTCCAGGCCCCCCAGGGACAGCAAGACAGCTGCCCGTTGGGGGTGCACAGTGTGGCTCTGCCAGGTCACAGCTGTGCGGCCTTTGGGATGTGACTAGATGTCTCTGAGCCTCCCGTCTGTAAAAGGTGTGGCAGGGCATGCCCACACATCCCCTGGGGAGGGGGTGCTGCACACTGTTCTACCCACCCCACTGGCAGGAGAAAGGTGAGAGTTGCCCTCTGAGGAGGATTCAGCATCCAAGCTGGCATCTTTAATCCTACAGATCCATGCCCCCGACACTCTAAAAAGGCTCAAAAAGTTCAATGTTCCTGAAGTTTTCCTGCGTCCCAAGTAGCACCTGGAGAGACCAACCCCACCCTACCCCAGAAAGGGACTGTTTTGGCCACAGTCCCCCCTGGAATCTGCAGGAGGCCTGGAGCAGCCCAGAGAAGAGTGGACCCCCTATAAAAAATGGAACCCCTCAGTGGGCATGGTGGCTTTATGGCCATGGCTGAGTCTGCGGCCGCTGCAATCAGGCAGCAACCTAGTGCACTGGTGTCAGGGACCGGGTGAGGGCGCCTGGCTCCGATTCTGGATGTGGTCCAGGAGCAGGTCAGTGGCACTCTCCAGCAGCGGAGGCAGCAGCTCCTGTTCCTCAGGGGAGAAGTAGCCAAGGACGTGGCCCTCCACTGTGCCAGGGTGCACAGGGCGACCGATGCCCACCCGCAGCCTTGGCACTGCCTGTGGGGGATCGAGGGGGGCCCGGGAGCTTTGGTGAGGCATGTTGGGGACCCCACACTGGCCATCCCCACCCAGGGCAGGGCAGAAGGGCAGACTCACGCTGGAGTTGAGACAGCTAATGCAGGAACGGACTCCATTGTGGCCCCTTTGAGGGACAAGGGAGAAGTTAGTGTTGGGGGGAGGCACCCTCTACCCCTTTCAGTCCCAGCTGGGTTCCGCGTGGCCCATCCCTGGGGAGCCTGGGGCAGAAGCCCCACTCCACCCCAACTGGAGGGCAGCATCCCTGCCCCAACCCTGAGCAGAGGGACCTAACCTGGCACTGCCTCCCAGCTTCAGAGCCAGCTTCCCCAGGGGCTTGTCCAGCTCATCGTGCACCAGGTAGACCTCCTCTGCCGTCAGCCCAAACAGCTCCGCTTGGCACAGGGAAAGGGTGGCCCTGGTTACTGCCCATCTGCCCTGACAGGCATCTCCCTAGGTCACACAAGGAACCCCACCCACTTCCCATATAAAAAAGCCAAGGCGACTGGGTGTGGTGGTGCATGCCTCTAATCACAGCACTCAGGAGGCTGAGGCAGGGGGAGTGCCTTGAGTTCCAGGCCAGCCTGGGCTGCACAGTGAGTTCAAGGTCAGCCTGAAATACATAGCAAGACTCTGTCTCAGATCATCAAAAAAAGAAAAAAGAAGAGGCTCCTCAAAGTACCTAACCTCAGAGCAGCTGCAGCTGCTCATGAAGACAGTGCACCCTCTCTGGACCCTGCGCCCTCCCCGCCGGTTCATCCCTGGAGCCCTCAACTCACCGGCCCGAGCCACGCTTCGCCCATTGGCGTTCATGAGCCGCCGCGGCCGGAGCAGGACCAGCTGGGCATCGCCGAGTGGGGCCAGGGCGAGGTCGGCGGCGCAGCTCGAGTCGCGCACCCAGCTCTCTGCCACTCCTAGACGCCGCGCCAGCTGCCCCAGCACTGCCAGGCCCACGCTGTGCCGCGTGCCGGGGAGTCCGGGGTTCCCCAGGCCAGCCACCTGCGGGCGGCACCAGGGAAACTGAGGCCAGACAACTCTCACCACCCCTGATCGCACAGCCTTCCCTGGGACCCAAAGCAGAGGAAAAACGGAGAGCAGAGCTACAGTGGGAAAGGGGCGCGACAAAGGGGCCCGGGAGCTCCCAGAAGCTTCAAAAGGCTGGGCGGGCAGGGCGCCGGGTTAGAGAAGAGAAGCGCCTAAAAGAAGCCGTGGTATCCGAGCCCTTTTCTAGATAAGAAAACTGGGACAGCAATTTGGGGGATTTACCCGGGAGACAGTGACAGAACGAGAACTAGAGGCCCCCCGAGCCCACACCCCACTCACCAGCCACCGCTTCCCTGGGGACTGAAGTTCCGAAACAAACCGACTCATGGCCAGCGTCGGCCACAGCCCACAGCCCGGCGCGCAAAAGGCCGGACCACAACAGGCTGTTCCCATTCACGGTCCGGACCCCGCCCCCTGACGTCAACCAGCCCTAAGCCAATCAAATCGTCCTCTGCTCAGGGTGTCCAATTCGGGCCTCGCCTCGTGGCCGCCATATTTACAAAAGGCGGAAGTGGCGAGGCGGTGGCCGCGTCGGGGTGTGCTTGTGCATTCCGTGGCGAGGTGTCACCGTGTCCCTGTGGGGTTTATGTCACATTCTCGGAGATCTTGCTTAATCATCGGCTTGGGAGGCAGGAACCTGGTTATGCCACCGCTATGGCCCTTCCTCGCTGCAGAAACCCATCCAGTTCATTCAAGCCAGAGACCTTAGCTTCACCCGCTATTAACTTTTCTTACAGCCTTTGGTCCTGGGGGCGTGGCCAAGGAGCGGAACCTGTGGGCGTCCTGGAGCTGCTGCCTAGTAACGCCAGAGGCCTAAATTAGGAGGCGGGCAGGGGTCCCGGAAGGAGTTGGCGCAGGCCCAGAGATCCTCCTGCAAGATACCTCATGACAGACTCCTGGGAAGTGCAGGCTGGAGATGCCAAAGCCAAGGTAGAAGGCAGGGTAAGGAGACCAGGGCTGATTTCCAGGAAGGCTTCACGTAGGACGGAGACAGAGCCAGCAGTGCTATTCAGGGAGGCCTTGGGGCCGTGCGGAGGTGGGAGGGGTGGCCAGAGCCCGGTATCCAGGTAGAGATAAATGACACTGGCCCGAAGGAGGGGGACGAGAGAAGAGCGATCTGAGAGATTTGAGGAAGTGGCACAGATAGGACATGTCTCTGGCTTGAATGGCTAGTGGGGAAGGTGACAAGTCGAGGTGGGAAAGCCTGAAGCAGATGTCAGATGAAGGGCTTACTCAGTATAGCTTTCTGGGTGTGAGGGTCCCAAAGGATACCCAAGGGACTTGGGGATCCCGAGGCCTGTGACCTAGGGCAGGGCCTGCTCTGGGGACGTTAGAGTGATGGCTGTTAGGAGGAGAGCAGAGGGTGGTGTGGATGAGGACCTGGACTGTAGGAGAGAGACAGAAGCAGGACTGCAGAGAGACGCTGGAACATCTTAGAGGAAATGGTCAGGAGAGCAGTAGACCCCAGATTGTGTGTGCTGCCTTCCAGGTCCTGTTTCCACTCCTTCTCCACCTACATGGGAATATACCTCCGGAGAGGGCTGGGAGTGTAGCTCAGTACTACCACGAACAAAGATCTGAGTTCCACCACCAGTACAGAAGGGAGGGGGCTGGGGAAGTGTATAGGTCGGGCGAGGGTCCTCTCTGAGGCCTGCTCCTGGTGGCTGTCACTGTTCTAGGAGGACCCGGAGCTTGGACAGACCTCCTCATACAGCATCCCAAAGCCATGGGTGATTCCAGTCCCAAGGGGGACCCTACGTTCCATCTTTGGGACCAGCCAGGTGTTCTGGGGCATGGATGATATAAAACCAAAGGTCACAGGATTAACAGTGCCTCTCAAAGTCAGGGAGTAGTAAGTGACTACCTTGTCCTGTGGTCCCAGACTCCTACTCTACACAGCTATTAACATGTTCTGCAATCTTGAGCCAGTTACCATTTCTCTCTGGCCCTCAATGAACTCCATTGTGTAACAGCTCTTCTGCCAGTGGATGAAAGACTGACGGCCCAGAGCCAGGGATTTAGCTCAGTGGCGCCGCCACCTGCCTTGCAAGCATAAGGTTCTGAGTTCGATCCCCAGTACCAAAATTTAAAAAAGACTGATGGCCTGGATGAGCTCCAGAAATGCCAACCCTCCCTTCCTGGCACTCCGTCCACTCTTCTTGTCCCCCCACTCCACCTCCCAACTACCGGTCCCCTCAGCCCCAGCTGTACGCTTTGGGCTGGTGCAAAGTCAGGGCAGCCCCCTGCCCATACTTCCCTGCCTGCAGCTACCACCGAGGCCAGGGATGCCTGGAGCAGGAGGACTGGGAGATGGCTGTGCTCTTCTTCTCCCGAGCCCTCCACCTGGACCCTCAGCTGGTGAGAGGGCCTGGGTGGGCATGGACAGCCTCTGACACACTTTCCAGGGCCCTCCTCTCAGGACCGCCAAGTCCCTGCCCATAACTGCATGTCCAGCCTCAGGGAGGGGTGGGTGGTGGGGAGGAGACAGCAGCCTGGGTCCCCTCACCTCCAGGTAGACTTCTACGCCTTACGAGCGGAGGCCTTGATCCAGCTCTGCGACTCCTCCTCGGCTGCCCAGAACCTGCGCAGGTCCTACTCGGCCCAGCCGGAGAACACGAAGCACCTGGAGCAGCTCACCTTTGTGCTTTACCTGCAGGTGCCCACTTGTACCCAGGCCCCCTGGCTTGCGCTTCAGCTCTGGGGGGCTCTCCTTGCCCTCGGGACCAGCTGTCTCCTTGGGGACTCCTCCCTGTGTCTGCTGTCCCTCTCACCTGCTGAGGGGCTTCCTGCCAGGGGTGGGTAGAGTTTTGCAGCATAATGACGTGATCAACTCAGCTCTGTCCAGTAGTAGCACAGCCACCAGCCATGTGAAAGGTTGGACCCCTTGAACTGTGGCAAGTGTGATCAGAAACTGAATTTTAATTTTATCTGGGCTACAGGTGTAGCTCAGTGGCAGAACACTTGCCTAGCAAGTGTGAGGCCCTATGTTTGATCCCTAGCACTTCAAAACTAATTAAATATCAATTTTATTTAGCTTTTTTTTTTTTTTTTGGTACTGGGGATCAAACTCAGAGCCTTGTGCTTGCGAGTCTTGCATGGTGCCACTGAGGTAAATCCCCAGCCCAATTTTATTTAGTTTTTTGTTTTTGTATTTTGTTTTTCTTTTTGGTACCGGAGATCAAACTCGGGTCCTTGCACTTGCGCAGCAGGCGGCAAAACCACTGAGCTAAATCCCTGGCCCCAAGTTTTAATGAATTTAAATCTGTATAGCCACATGCAGCTAGCTGGTGCCTGTGGTAGTGGACAGATCTAGAGTGGAGAGGCTGGAGCACTAAAAAAGGGATAATAACCTTATTTGCAGTTTATAATAAAATTCAAGCCACGTGTGGTGGCACACACCTGTAATCCCAGCACTTGGGAGGGTGAAGCAGGAGTGACATAGGAGACATGGCTGGGGAAAATGAGCAGGACTTGTCAGTTACAAGATCCCCGGGTAATACCAGGAGCCCCTATGTAGATCTTCTCTCAAGCTCCCACTAGATGTGGGCTGAATAAAAGAAGAGAGGCCATCACAGGAAGCTGCTGTCATGAGTTCCCCTGATAGCCCGTGTAGTATTTCTCAGAAGGCGCATATACTTTTATTTTTGCTTTTACCCTCTTTTCTTCTTTGTTCAGCCCAAATAGAGCTGGTTTCTCCCGTACCCATTCACTCCACACTTTTCAAATAAACTTCTGACACTGTTTTTGGCTTGTCCAATTCTTTGTTTGGGGAAAGAAGGACCTAGAATACTTTTGATTGGTGAGTCACTTTTAAAGGAACTACCCTATAAAAGGAGGATTCCCACAAATTCAAGGCTAGCCTGGACTACATAGCAAGACCCTGTCTCAAAAAAAAAGCCAGGTATGGTGACCCTCGCCTGCAGTCCCAGCACTCAAAAGGCTGAGGCAGGAAGATTGCTGTGAGTTTGAGCTCAGCCTGGGCTACACAATGAGTTCAAGGCCAGACTGAACTGCATAGTGAGACCCTGTCTCAAAAAAAAAAAAAGTGAACTACAAAACACAACCAAGTCTTGATTGTTTTTTTATCTTTTTTTTTTGGTACCGGGGATCAAACTCGGGTCCTTGCACTTGCGCAGCAGGCAGCGAAACCACTAAGCTAAATCCCTGGCCCGATTGTTTTTTTATCTTGACAACTTTGATAACTATTTTTAAATTTTATTTTGAGTAGGGTCTCTCTATGTAGCCTAGGCTGGCCTGGAACTCATGATCCTCCTGCCTCAGACTCCTGTGTGCTGGTATTACAGGCATGTGCCACCATGCCTGGTTTAATGTCTTTAAAAAAAGAAAGATGTAATCCCAGCACTAGGAAGGCTGAGGGAGGAGGACTGCCACAAGTTTGAGGCCAGGCTGGGCTACTAGTGAGTTCAAGGCCAGACCAGACTACATAGTTGAGACCCTGACTCAACTCCCACCCCACCCCCCAAATTATCCAATTCTTCAAAAGAAGCACTTGGGCTGCCCAAGCCTTGTGCTTAAGCCATCTGTCTGGGGCCTGCGTCCTGCAGTGTCGCCTCTTGTGTGACCTCAGGAAACACTTCGCCTCTCCGAGACTTCTTTTCCTTCATCCAAAGGTGGCTGCTGGCCAGGGCCAGTGAGGTGACAAGTTCAGGTTCTCAGCCCAGGGCTGTGGACTGTTACTGTGAGCGCGGCTGCTGTCACCTGCTTTCCAGGTGCCCGTTCCAGGCTGTCTGTGTCACTGTCCCTTGCCCAATGTGCGTCCGGCCCTGCTTCTCTCCATCTCTGTCTCTGTGTATCTGAAAGTTCCTCCCAGATTTAATCAGCTCTGGCCCTGTCTCTTGTATCTCCCCTCTGTCCCAAAGTTGGCCCCTGGCAAGTGGCAGGTTCCACTGGGCCAGGGTCACCAGCAGGATCGACTGTCCCTGTGTCCCCAGGGCCAGTGCCTCTTTGAGCAGTGCAACTTCGAGGATGCCCTGACGGTTCTCCCAGGCCTGGGAGCTCCAGCCCGAGAAGCAGCACTTCTGGTACCGGAGGTGAGTGCCCGGCCTGGCGCCCTCTCCCAGCAGCTCCTTCCTGCCTGCTGTGCCCACCTCGCCCTCTGCCGCCCGCAGCATGGCCTGCCTCCTGGCCCTCCAGCGGCATCACGACTGCCTGGCACTCATCAACAAGCAGCTGAGGCAAGGGCAAGGCACGACCAACGCCGACCTCTACATCCTCCGTGCCAGGATCTACAACCTCTTCCAGACGGGGTGAGTGGGGCGTGCAGGGCAGGTGTGTGGGCCTCCCCAGCCTCTGAGCCCCGGGCGCGCCCCAAGATGACAGGAGGGCAGGGCTGACAGCCAGCCCAGACACCCCAACCCCACAGCATGCCCTCCGGCTTCCTCCCTAGGCAGAGGCTCCCGGCAGCCCTGCCCACTAAGCTGCCCGGCTGGGTGGCTGTCCCTTGTTACTTGGCTCTGGCTCTGTTCCAGCCCCGTGCTGGGCCCCATGGAAACCACAGGTGAGGAACCCTGTCGTCCCTGCCTTCCTGCAGCTCTCAGCCCAGGGGAAACACCCTGAGCAGACAGGAGCACAAGGAACGATTTAGCCTCAGTTGTTTGAAGTGCCAAGGGGAGGTGCCCTGGGGAACCTAAGGCAGCCTTTGCTCCTCCGGCTGTCTCTTCCCTCTCCCTCCCTCCCTCCCTCCCTTCCCATTTGGCTCCATGGACCCCTCCTCCCAGCCCCACACAGGCTGTGACACACACAGGGGAGGGAACAGCTCTGGGGCGAGGGAGCCAGTGTCCTGGGAGGAGGGAGGGGTGCTGGGCAGGGCAGGGAGGGTGCTGCAGTGTGAGAGGGCCCCCGGTCCCCAGGGCTTTGGGGGGCGCCCCCTGCTTCTGGGTCGTGAGCCGGGTGGGGGGAGGCCGAGGGCAGGCAGGAGCAGGAAGGCTCCACTCAACATCCTGTGCTCTGCCCGGCCTGGCCAGGAGATGGGGATGGGGATGGAGACGCTGGGACACACGGGAAGGTGGGCGGGTGGTAGGAAAGGGGCGCCCGCAATTCCAGAACAGGCCACTGCCCTCCAGAAGTCGCTCCTGGGGTTGGATTGAGTCGCAGGTGACTTGTCCCTCTGCTGAGGGCCTGGGCCCCAGTCCCCCACACACGAGTCAGTGGGAGAGCCGCCTTCGGGCCTGAGACGAGGAATTGTCTGCGTGCCTTGACCCCGCTGCGGTGGGCAGGTGAAGCAGCAGCAGCACTGCAGTGACTTGTCCAGGGCCACACAGCAGTTGTCAGTGGAGCTGCCCACCTACTCCAAAGCCCTGCCCCTGGCTTCTGCCATTGCCCCTCCCCATTAGCCCACACCCGCTGCCCACACTGTTGCCCGGTCCACCTCCCAGTCACTACCTGCAGGACACAGGCTGCTTGCTGAAACTGTTTGTTGACTGACTGGCTGACCTGCATACCCTGGGGATGCTTTCTGCTCACGCTCAGGCTTGACTCTGTTCTTGGTCAGTGCTGTCTTGGGCTTCAAGGTCAGGAAGCGGGAGAAGAGCACAGTCAGGCCGTTGAGGGGCCCTGCGAGGAGGTGGCATTGTCACAAACCACAAGGCCAGTCCGGCTCACAGGTCACATCTGGAAAGGGGACAGCAAGGGTGTGCTAGTTACTTCTCTCTCATTGCTGAGACCACATACCCAGCACCCAAAATTAAAGGGGAAAAGAGTTTATTTGGCTTACAGTTCATAGAGGTTTCAGTCCATAATCGGCTGGCTCCGAGGCAGGGACAGCAGACAGGCATCGCAGAGGAGAAACAACAGGGTGCACACAAGGCAGCAAAGGTAACAAGCGAGAGCCTTTAACAGCATCTTTCTGCCCATTTTATCTTACTCAGAGTACCGGGATTAGGGCAGTGCCAAACCATTCACTCATATGTAGTGGTTTAGTTTAGTAATCACACATCCCAGCTTCAACTACCTCTGAAAAAGCAACCCTCACCTCATCTGCATGAGGCTTTGGGGTGACATCTAAACACAAACCATCACAGAGGATGAGGCTGGAATGGGTCTTCCCACAGTGCTCCTTGCCTCCTTCAACTGGAAGGAGACAGAACAGTGTTCCAGAACAACCCAGTCCTGGCGTAGGAAGACTGTCCCCTAGCACTGTGAGACCGAAGGAAGAGAGGCAGGCAGGTCTAGCATGGCACAGATGTATAGGGAATGTTCTGACAGAAGCCCAGTCCTGAATGGCAGCTGGATCTCAGCAATTTGGGTCAGGAAGAGGGGTGTTTGTATGTGTGAAGATGGAAGTGACTGGCGGGTCTTAAGATAATAGCACAGTCAGGTGCATTCCTGGAGCCAGGGCCTGGTTGTAAAGCCAAACCCATGTAGCTGACTGCTGGTTTTATCTGTTTGTGTTTTGCTGGGAACCTTTGCCCGAAAAGCCAGCTAGGTTACTCGGGGGCAATCATGGCGGTTATGACACAAGATGGCTGTGGTCATGTCAAGCTGTGCTGTACGTGCAGACACTGCATAGGCCACAGAGGAGGGATGGTGTGATGCTAGCCCGCCAGTCCGCGTCCTGGAGACCGCCCCTCCTCCTCCCCACATTGGGCAGAGAAGGGCTTGGCTTAGCCCACTGGCACTCCTGATGCCCCTGATGGCACCCCTGCAGCCCAACTTCTGCTGTCAGGACCTGTGCAGCGCCTTGCTGTTGGATCCCAAGCCCCCACAGGCCAGGATGCTGCTCCAGATGATGGTGGACCAGGCCCAGGAGGCCCGCCAGGATGCTGGGATCCTGGCCATACAGGGCAGGCTGCAGCATGCACTGCAGCGCATCAACTGTGCCGTGGACAACAGCCCTCTGGAGCCCAGTCTCTTCCTCTTCCGGTGTGCAGTGGGGAGCTGCTGGCCCTGGGTCTCAGGCCCGCCCTTTGCAGCTCGCTGCGTGGACTCAAGAGAGTTCCTCAGCCTCTTCCCATCTGTGTCCTCCTCGAGCCCCTAGTCTGTCCCTACCAGGGTCCCAGCAGCATGGAGGTGGTCTCTGCCGCTGCTCCCAGAGGAGGGCCAGGCAGTGGGGCCCAGGCATCCTGGGAATCCTAGAAGCCCAGGCCTGTGGAGCAATTCCCACTGGCAGTCCCCACCTGCCCTCGGACTTACCATGTGATTTGGGGCCATTTAACCTCTGTGAGCCTGGACAGTGGGGTAAAACATCTGCTGCATGTACCCATGGACCTCGGTATAGGCTGCCATGCATCTGGCTCCCAAGAAAAACAGAAGCTATTTTTGAGAAAATTAGGGGCACAGGACAAACCTAGGCCTTGGAGTGGGAGCCGCCACCAGCGTCCCGGGGCCTGGGTCAGAAAGCAGGGTGAGCAGTGGCTTACCCAGCCACGCGCCACTCGGCGGGTGCTTTGGTCCTCCCTGCCACCTGCCGTGCCCTCCCCCGCAGGGGCATCTTGTACCGCCGGCTGCAGGAGGCTGACGCGGCAGTGGAGGACTTCCTGAAGGTCCTGGACGTGGCCACCGCCGACAGCCAACGTGACACAGTGCGACAGGCGCAGCGCCAGCTGCTGCTGACCTACAACGACTTTGCTGTGCACTGCTACAAACAGGGCGCCTACCAGGAGGGCGTGCTACTGCTCAATAAGGCGCTACGGGGGGAGCATCGCGAGAAGGGTCTCTACATCAACCGCGGCGGTGGGCGGGGAAGGGGGCTGGGGGCATCTGATGGTCTCCGTGTCCCAGTGTCGCCTTAGACAAACTGGGTACAGTCTCCTTAGAGTCTCAGCTCGGCAACCAGGAAAAGGTGCGCAGAAGCACTGAAAACTGGGACCACCTGTGTGGGTCTCAGCCCCCAGCCACCTCTGGCCGGGCTGGAGCAAGCGGGGCTGGGGCTCCCGGGAGCGAGGGGTTCACTCAGCCCCTGCCCTCCGGCCCTAGATTGCTTCTTCCAGCTGGGTAACCTGACCTTTGCGGAGGCAGATTACAACCAGGCCCTGGGTCTGAGCCCGCAGGACCAGGGTGCCAACACACGCCTGAGCATCCTGCAGGAGATGATGGGGTTCCGAGAGCAGAAGCGCAGGTGCGTGGAGGCGGGGCCGGCGGTGGGCGGGGCAAGGTGGGTGGGGCTCGGGTCTCCAGGCGGCAAGCTGCTTCTGACTACTCTAACTTCTGTCTATATTAATTTTTTCTCCAAATCTTTACTACAAATGCGTGTCTTCCTGCTGCTGATGGTAATTATGTTTTTAATATCATTGTAAGGTAACTGAAGCATTTAAATGTTCACTAATAATATAACTTATTGCAAATTACTCTAAAATGTACCTCCCAACTTTTCTGCCCCCCAAGATTGGTAATGATTCTTCCAGACTCTGAGCTAAGCATACTTTAACAATTATTATTTATGAAAGTAGGCTGATGTGAAACTTCTTTTCCCCAGTGTTGGGGGTCAAACCCAGGCCCTGTGCATGTGAGCCAAGAGCTCTGCCACTAAGCTACATCCCCAGCCCTTGTCTGTTGCTTTGCTTTGTGATGTTTTTCTACTCTTTAATTTGGCATCATTTAATCTTAGTCGAGTTAGTTTTGTTTGTTTGGTTTTTTTAGTACCAGGGATTGAACTCGGGTCCTTCCACTTTCGAGGCAGGCGGTGACACTACTGAGCTAAATCCCCGGCCCAGTCAAGTTAGTTTTTTCATTCTTAGCCACTGGGTTTATGATAGCGCCAGAAAGGCTTTCCCTACTCCAGATCAGAACTGGAGTTTCATACCAGTGTCTAAGGGTCAGGTCTGTCCAGGGTGTGGCTGGCAGGAGGGGAAGAGAGGGGCACGTTGTGGGGACCAGGGACCCTTGGTTTTCTCCCAGTCTTCACTGTGGGGACCAGCAGCCACCATCTTCCTGACACAGACCCCGTTCAGGGCAGTCTGGGGCCCTCTGTACCCTGCAGGCAGTTCCAGCGGGCTGAGGACCACTTCTCAGCAGCCATTCAGCACAACCCCCAGAGGGCCCAGTGCTACCTGTACCGGGCCAAGAACCGTCAGACCCTACAGGACATTTTTGGTGCCCGCCAGGATGTCGCCACAGTGCTGCTCCTGAACCCCAAGCAACCAAAGGTGGGTTCTTCCTGGGTCAGGAGGGCAGGTGGGCTCCAGAGGCAGATTTCTGTTTTTTTTTTTTTTTTTGGTACCGGGATCAAACTCAGGTCCTTGAGCTTGCAAGGCAGGCGGTGGAACCACTGAGCTAAATTCCCGGCCCTTCAGAGGCAGATTTCTATCCCTGAGAAATCTGACTTGATAACAATAACAATATTTATCAGTTGCAGCTCCTGATAACAATAAACTGCTAATGCCAGAACACTTTCTGTGAGCCAGGCAGAGTTCTTAACACATGAAACCCACCGCTCCCTCGAACCCTCCTCCCTTCCCTCCAAGCCCAATAACATCATCACCCTCAAACAGCGAGGCTCTGAGAAGGTATCCTTGCCCTGGCTCAGAGGTTGGACCATATCTGAATGGCTCCATCAGGCCTGTGTTGGAATGGTTCCTTTCTTATAATCTCTTGCTCTTTCCGGGATAAAAGGGTCGAGCCCTTTAGAAACAACTTGCAAACCCTCTGCATTCAGCACTGAGAAGAGCCAGTTAGGACTCTGCAATGCAGAGCTCCAGCCCTCTGCCACCTGCTTTGGCCCACACCTGGCTCTGGTCACCCTCTCTCCTGGCAGCTCTTCCCACTGATGACCAGCCTCTTTCCGGGCATGTCAGTGGAGGAGGTGCTTAGCAGCCAGGTATGCCACCTGGCTAAGCTGCAGCTGGAGCGGATGGTGGAAAGTGGCCTGCAGGCCAAGAGCCCACAAGGCATTGTGGGGTGAGCCTACGGAGTGAGGGCCACAGGGCAGTGGTGGGGCTGGCTACGGCTCCCAACTCCTAGGGCCCCACTGCCTAGTCCTTGAGGATGGCAGGTGGAGTCCAGGAAACCAACTCAGGGCCCTGGGGCCATGGCTTGGCAGCTTACTCATGGTTTGGGAGCTGGAGCACCACAAGGCCCAGGCCCTGAAGCTCTCCTGGAAGCTCAGATGGCCTCTGTCTGCGACCCCTAAAGAGCCAGAGCTCACCTCCCAGATGCTGCAGATATCCCTGGAAGACTCAGGGAAAGACACTGAGGCCCTCAAGGGGAAGAAAGCAGGGGAAGAGAAAGAACAGGTGAGTGGGACCCAGGTCAGAGCCTGGGCCCCTCAGGGTCTGGAACTGAAGTTGACTGCTGGCTTCTGGGACTGGCACATCTTGTAGGGGGTGGGGAAGGGACCAGAGATGGGAGGAGGTATAAAGACATGGGCCTCATAGGAAGGGATTTCCCATACTTCCCTGGGCTCATCTTCATGATTTGTGCAGTGTGCACTGGTTCTGAAGACATTGTGGAATGTAGCATAAATGCAGACAAGAGCATAGATCAAAAGTAAACAATTGGATGAGCAGTTGGATTTTCACAAGCTGAATGCACCATGACACCATTGCTTGGGTCAACAAAGAACATGTGCCTGGCTCCCAGAAGCCCTCGGGTGCCTCCTAGTGCTTCTCTGCCCCAGCCCAGCCACAAAGCTGCTCTGATTCCTAAAACTACCAGCCACCAGGTTTAGCCCCCACCCACCCGTTCTTCCCATGAATGGACAGATACGGGGTGGCCTCCTTTCGGAGCTCCTTTCCCTAAAATGGCATTTGGGAGACTTGTGCACATAGGCTGCCCCTTCCCACCACTTCAATGCGTGATCTCTTTATCTGTTCCCCTGCTGGTAGACCTTGAGTAAGCGCATGTCCAAAGGGCACTCCGCATAACAGGGGTGACTGCAGTACCGGTGTCCCCTGCAGGCCTCGGGGAAGGCCAGCCTTTCATTTTTCAGCTCACTTAGAGTAAATGCAGATGCACAGAGCTCCCATCTGTGTGGCCCAGGTCACTATGGCCCCACCCTCAGAGGATGCGAGCTGCCCTGGGCAGAGCTTGGGGCCCAGGACCCAGTGCCTAGGGGAACTGGTGCACTTGGTGCCTCCAGCTTGTACAGAGGGGCCGCAAACCGGCTTCTGTCCCCAGCTGAGTGGCACCAGGCAGGTGGCTTGGATGTGTGGTCTCAGAAATGGTCACAACAGCGGTCTCACCCCACCCTGGATGTGCTGGGAGGATGAAATGGGGCAAGTGTGCCAAGCAGTGAGCGGGTCTTCCACTTTGTCACTGCCAGTCCCTATGGAGCAGCGCTTTCGTTACAGAAGCCCCCTGGAGCTAATGGTGTGCAGAGGGGAAACCAGAGACCCGGCAGCCCCCTGAACACTGCCTTCCTCAGGGCTCTGTGCCTGTGTCGCCTGGCCACGGCCCTTGCCGAAGCCTTAGCCTGTCCATGAGGAGCTCCAAGCCCAGGAGAGATTGCTGGAGGTCCCAAGAGCCAGCTGGCCTCTGACTCCAACTGCCCATCCTGTTTCCTGCTGCAGGACCAACTAAAGCTCAGCCTTCACAAGGTGACGTCTGCATCGGACAGCTACCTCGACCGGACCTCCTCGGGCTCCGTCCTTGGCTGTAAGTCCCTGGTCCCCTGTGAGGCCCATGCAAGCCAGAGTGGCACAGTGGCCAATGGTCAAGGGTCACAAACTGGGCGTGGTGCCACACGTCTGTAATCCCAGCCCTTGGAAGGCTGAGGCAGGAGGATCGCTGTGAGTTTGTGCTACGTAGTGAGTTCAGACCACTGAACTACATAAGAAGACCCTGCCTCAAAAAAATCCAAAGCAAAAACAGTTCAGACATCAGGACCTGTGAACTTGGCCTCTCCTGTTGATGGCCCTGTGTCCTTGGGGAGCTGACTCTAAAGTGGAAGGCACAGCCAAACCCTAATGGAGGGCAGGTGGGTGGGTAGCTAAGCATGGGAAGGGCTGGGGCAGGGCACAACTGGGCAGGGGCTGAGCCCTGTGGGGGCACAGAGGGCAAGGGGCAGCCAGCAGAGGAGAGCCAGGTGGCAGGTTGCTGGTGTGACCGGCAGGTCTTCCCCTTCAGCTGTACAGAGCCCAGGGACACAGGGGTGCAGGCCAGGGAGCTTCCCAAGGCAGGGGTGGCCTGAGAACTGCCCTTGGCACACCCTTCCCAGTCAGGACGGCATCCACCTCAGAGATGGAGATGTCCACGCCTTCCCAGGAGTACAGGAGCACCTCCACCACCCCCGGGATGTTCTCTGACTCCTCGCTGCCCAAGACTCAGTCCTCAGATTCCGGGAACAAGAGAGAAGCCCTAAGCCCGAGCCATCGCCCCAGAAAATCCCAGGCTTCCCAGGCTCAGATGCAGAGCTCGTCCGAGGCCACCCAGAGCCAGGGCTCCAGTGAGACCAAGGCTGCCCAGGGTCAAAGGCAGAGGCCCAGCAAGATCAAGGCCACCCAGAGCCCAAGGCAGAGATTCAGGAAGGCCGAGGCTGCCCACGGCCAGAACTGGGGACGAGTCTAGGGTCCCAGCAGGACTAAGTCCAAGGGTTTCCATGACCCAAGTGGGAGCCTCAGCAATACCAAGGCCAACCAGGGCCAGAGCTGGATGCCCAGTGAGACTGAGGCTGTTGCCCTGAACCCAGGTCAGGGCACAAGCTCAAGTTCCAACAAAACTGATGCCATGCAGGGCCTGGGCCACAACGCCAGCAAGACCAAGGCTGGTCAGGGCCCTGACCATCATGCTGCGCTCTGAATGCCCGAGTAAGGCCCCTGCTTCTTGCTGGGGAGGGGACAGATTCTGCCCCCGACACCAGCACACAGCAAAGCTGCCCCCTTCTTGGGCAACAAGAAGCCCAGCCAACATTCCTGTTGTCCCATGGCTAAGTTTATTACACTTGTTCATTTACAAAATTAAGAACATCTAAGTCCAGGCCCAGGTGGCAGCTTGAGTCCCTCCATGCGTGGCCTGTGATCCTGGAACAAAGGCTGAGGAGTGGGGCTGGGGTCAGGTGCCAGAGCAAAGGGCTCGAGAAGGAGAGCCCGGATGGAGGGAGCAGCCACGAACCGTGGTCCCTGAGTTACAATTCACATGAAGCAGACCCAGGCTGCAGGTGAGGTCAAGAGAGTGAGCTTGCGGACGACCAGGGGTTTCCCTGGCGGAGGTTGCCAAGGCCACGGGGCCCACTCACTGGTTCAGAGGCTGGGCCCTTCCAGCCCTTTGTCCTTGGCCCCTCTTCATCTTGACTTTGTGTCCTGGGTCCCACTCTCCAGCAGGCTTGGGACAAGGGTCCCTCAGCGGAGGTCCCAGGCCTTTCCTGTGTGGCCCTAGCCATGCAGAGGAGGTGAGGATGCCAGCCCGGTGTCAGAGGAAGAGGGTAATCCGGGAGGCCACAGTCTTGCAGCCGTTGGAGGAGAAGAGCTGCTCGTCCTCGGGGAAGAAGGTGGTGCTGTCCAGCACGGCCTGAACCACCTCGTCCTGGGCCTCAAGCCCCAGCTGGGCCAGCTCATTCAGCACGCAGTGCCGCACATGGTGTCTCTGCAGCGGGAGGAAGGGGACCACCGCGTCCAGCAGGCGCTCCTCCATAATGCCCGAGCGCCAGAAGCCATCTGCAAGAAGGGCAGGGAGGGGACACTGTGCCTCACGAGCTCGTGCAAGTGGGGAGAGGCCAGCCACCGAGGGGCGGTGGAGGCGCGATGCTGGCCTTGCAAACTTTCTATTCTGGGAGGGCCAGGCCCACTCGGGGAGGCTGGCACTTGGGGTTCTGGGTGCGAAGCCACACAGACTGGGCCCCTGAGCCAACTCACGGTGCGGGTTGTCCAGCACGGCCCGGGAGACGATGGGCTCCAGCTCCTGCAGGCTGATCTCCTCACGTTCCCGGTGGCTGCGCCATGCCTCCAAGGCCACCTGGTTGATCTGCTCGCCACCCGTGTTGCTAAAACCAGGAGGAACACAGGCTGAGAGGCAGATGGGCCAGAGGCTCAGGACGCGGTCCTCCCTGGCACTGCTGCCCTGGATCAGGGGCGGGAGCCAAGCCCAGGAAACACCCCTTCCCTTCCTCTCCGGCTCCTGTAATGACCCTGTACAATGGGTTCCCACCATGCACTTTCCGGTTTGCACACACTTTAGTGCAAACTTAACTGCCTGGTCTCACCCAGCCTCCAAGAGGACAATGGCAATAAAATAAGGCTGCTCAGAAGATACAGAAGCTTGGACAGGTCAAGCAGTCTTGGCTGAGCAGACACAGTGAGGACCCACAGAGCTGGGACTAGAAGACCAGGAGTCCAGTCCCATGTGGTCTCAGCCACAAAACAACTCTTGATGCACCAGGGTTTCCACAAAGAAGTGCCAAGGACCCACAGGACCAAGCCCAGCATGCTTTGAGGGTGCACAAGGGGAGTCGCGAATGACAGCCTCACCAGCACAAGGGTGAGGGGCTGTGAGAAAGCCCGACTGGCCCAGTGGCGGGGTGGGGCACGGTACTCCACGGGGAGCACAGGCCAAGACCAGAGACTGCTGGACCTCCGAGCAGTGTCACCCACCTGATGAAGATGAAGATGGCTTTGCGGTAGTTGGTCCCATACACAACCCAGGAAGGACCCAGGAAAGGCCGCAGGACCTCCATCAGGCCTGGGGGCAGCTTGTCCATCTCATCGAAGAGGAAGAGGGAGCGGCCACAGGCAGTGAGGTTCCCCTGGACCCAGCTCTTAAGATCCTTCTAAGGGGAGAGACAGGCATACTAGGGGGGGCAGAGATACTCTCCCGACCCCAGCTTCTCCCCAAGGCAGGAACTAATCCCCTTCCCTGGGAGATACGGCCCCTCAGAGTGGACCAGCTCCTTCACGAGACTGACAGAGAAAGGGTGGCCCAGAAAGGGCCAGAGATTTGCCCATGGTCATACAGCCAGTCAGCAGGAGAACAGGCATGTAAACCTAAGCCCCCGTCTCCCTATCTGGGCTCCTTCCATGCTACCAACTACTTCCTACTCCCTGCTCCTTCCCAATGATATTGCCAGCCAGGACAGATCAGCCTAGAAAGTAAAGTGCCTTGCAGTCAGCAACAGTCAGCGGAGCTGGTATTCACGGCTTCCTCTACAGCACAACTAGGGCTAAGTGCTTCACAGGAAGAGGACAACGCAGACTGTCTGGCAAACAGAGGAGCTCAATAGGTAATACCTGCAACTGGAGAATCCCACATCCTTCACAACAACTCTGGCAGTAGGTGGCATAACTGCCTGCCACCTTGGAATCAGAGAACTGCCTCTCTCTGCCTGCCAAGTAGAAGCTGCCATTTCCAATCCCTGTTCAGGATGGGTGCTAAGGGCTGAGGTCCAGCTGGCTGTGTGGCTTGGGGCGAGCGACTCCCCTCTCTGGGCTCAGCACTCACTACTTGTGGTCCTTCACCTCACGGGGCCAGTGAATGGCAGTCCAGGATGTGTCCGGCCTACCTTGTAGCGCTCGATGTGGCTGGGGTGTGGGAAGTGAATGATGGGGGAGAAGTGGTGCACGTGGGGGCTGCGGAGGCCGCCCCGGAACAGGTACTGTGCCAGCAGGGAGCTGATATAGGACTTGCCGGTGCCGGTCCAGCCATGCAGGGAGAGGACCAGTGGCTTGTTGGGGGCCGGGTCCTGCACGAAGGCCTTCAGCAACTTCAAGACCAGAGCTTTGGCCAGATGCTGGCCAGCCAGATGCTGGGCCAGGTCACACTCCAGGCCTGGGGCCACAAAAGAAGTGTCAGAGCTAAGAACACATCCCTACCAAGGGAGAGTTCCAAGGGGGAAATCATATCTGCAGCCTGGCATGGGAAACCCTGGGTGTGGGACGCAGAAGGACACGGGACCCTTGGGGGTCTCTGACTGCAGGAGAGACCTCAGCCAGGCTCAGCTCGGCAGCGCCGCCACTCGGCCGTTCGCTAGATTGCAGCCTTAAGTGAGCGCGAGCTGAGTCGGGCCGAGACCTCTACCTGTCCCCAGGGCAAGCTTCTCCCTGGCCGGCCAGTACGTTCCGTGGAGGGCTGACACGACCCCCAGAGGCCCTGCTGTCAAGGGTCTCTCCATTCTGACAAGTCCTCGGGGATCCCCAACGGGCACCCCAAACCCTCGCCTCTGGTGCGTGCCCCAGGCTCTCGGCTTCTCTCCCAAGTCCACGGGTCCCGCCTGCGGTTGCCCCTCCAGGTCCACAGATGCTCCAGCCCAGGGCCTGCTCCCAGCCCCCAGCTCACCCGGACCCTCACCGGGCAGGTCTGGCCGGAAGTCGCATTCGCAGAAGGAGCCAAAGTTGCAGCGCAGCGAAGTCAAGTCCCAGGTGGCGGCCGCGGCCGAGACCAGCGTGAGTAGCCCGAGGAGCGAGCCCCAGGGCCGGCAGCTGCGTGTCGCAGCCGCCATCCGTAGGAGGCCGGAGCTCAGTCTGGGCCGCCAACCCCCTCGACCTGGGAACTACAGCTCCCACAGTGCACCGCTCCAGGGCAGCCATGTCCGTGGCCTACAACCCCCAGAGCCCCTCGCGAGCGTCTGCAAGCCACGCCCGGTCGTCGAGCCCAGGAATGGAAGGTGGCCTCCAAGGGGAGCCCGCGAGCCGTCCGATCCGGACTGGCGGGCAGCGTTTCCATGGCCACTGTAACTAGGGGACCATCACGGGAGCTCAGAAAGAATAAAGGATTATGACCACAAAGGATGATGTAACAATTGTAACAAAAACTTGTCCTGAACCTTGCGCCTTGCAAAGCGCCTTTTCCATGCCCTTTTTTTCTTTTATGTGACAAAAGAGAGCTCATTAATAGCTTTTGGTGAAGACGCATATGTGCTCTTAGTGTCAGGTGCCTTATATATCCCGTAATATAATACAGAGGAATGGTGACATTTCAGTGAGATAGAGGAACATAAAATGCTTTAGTCAGAAAATAATAAGGGGCCGGGGATTTAGCTCAGTGGTTCTGCTGCCTGCCTCAAAAGCACAAGGTCCTGAGTTCGATCCCCTGTACAAAAAAAAAAAATAATAAATGATCATTGACAATCCATTATATATGAAACACAGCTGCTCCCTCCCTAGCAACTGCTAAGTGTTTAATAGCAATCCTAGGAGTTAGGTTCCATTATCTGTCCCTATTTTATTGGATTTGGGGCCCAAGAGTTTAAGCCTCTTATCCATGTGTGCAGCTAGTAAACAATAGAACTGAACTCAACCCTAACTTCTGCCAAAGATGGAATGCACCGTGTCATGTTAGCAGTCTCTCTTGGTCAAAGGATTCAGAAGCAGAGGCCCTTGAGGTCTCAAGTTCAGGAAACAGGCTCCCAGGCCCTCCATCCTGGCTGGGGTCATGCTGATTTGCATTGCCTGCCTCAGCCTCTCCTACCTGCTAGCGGAAGGGAACTAGGGCAACTGCCTTCATGGCCCACCTCAGAGACCCTTGTCCTGGGCTGGGGATTTATTAGCTCAAAGGGACTGTGCCTGCCTGGCAAGAGCAAGGTCCTGAGTTCGATGCCCAGTACCAAAAAAAAAACCCTTGTCCCACCCACCAGGCACAGACATGTGTGTGTACACATACCCCATGACTTCTGGGGCAAATTCCCCAGTTTTGGGTTTGTTTCTTTTTTTGCCATACTGGAGATTAAACCCAAGACTTCGAACATGCTAGACATAGCTCCACCACCGAGCTACATCTCCAACCCTTTTCCCTTTTTTTTTTTTTTGGCACTGGGGATGGAACTCAGGACCCTGTGCTTGTGAGGCAGGCGGCAGAACCACTGAGCTAAATCCCCGGCCCCTCCAACCCTTTTTATTTTCATTGGTTTAAAAAAAAAATTTTGAGACAGGGTCTCACTGTGTAGCCTAGGCTGGTCTTGAACTCCCTATGTAGCCTAGCCTGGCCTTGAACTTGAACAGTTCTCCTGCCTCAGCCTCCCAGAGTGCTGGGATTACAGACATACATCACCGCACCAAGGTTTGTTTTTTTTTGAAACTGTCTACCTATGTATCCAAGCTGGCCTCAAACTTGGGATCCTCTTGCCCCAGCCTCCCAGGTACTTAGGATTACAGATGTGTACCACCACACCTGAAAAGAAATGACTAGTTCCCAGTATTAAGGAAAGAAAATGCAAGAGCCCCAGGTTGGGACAGCCAGTCTGTAGCTTTCCTTCTTCTGCCACTGTATCCCGGAAGTCCCTTCTCCCTCCAGATCTGTCTTCCGGCATAACTGGAACCCTAGCCTTCTGAATCCCTTCCACCTCAGTCATCTCACCCCCTTGGCGGTGTGTTTTGTGGAAACTGTTGCTGCAGCTTCCTGAAGGTGGTGGGGAAATGGGCCAAGAGAAGCAGGCCAGTCTTTCCCCACCGGGTTGGAATTTGCTGCTGTCATCCCCGCTGTGTGTAAGCTCCCCCAGGGTAGGGCTTAGGTTTGGGATTTATTGCATCCGAGCTCCAGGTCCAGTCTAGGATGGCCCAGGTGCTAAAGAAATATTCTCTGGGGGCCAGGGATTTAGCTCAGTGGTTCTGCTGCCTGCCTTGCAAGCACAAGGACCCAAGTTCGAGCCCTGGTACCAAAAAAAAAAAAGGAATATTCACTGAATGGCATTCTCCACCTTTCCCTTGAAAAAGTGCTTCCTTCTACCCGACTCCCCAAGAGTCAGAAGAAAGTCATAAAAGTTTATTATATGAAAGAAAGAACATGGCTCTGTACATCTATTTACAGACAGGCGGGCTTATTTACAGTGGTGCAGTGGGGTGGAGGCCTGGTGGCCTCCATGGCTCGAAATCAGGGAACCTCAACTGGAAGGGGGACAGCAGAAGCCAGTGGGAGGAACAGGGCCTCCTGTCCTTCCTGAGGGAGACTCGGTGAGCAGGTGGCAGTGGGACAGAGCCTAGAGTCACGAAGGACCCTGAAGGTGCAAGGGAGATCCCGGAGTGGAACCCAGAACATTCTTGGGCTGATCACAGTGTCCCTGGGGTGCTCTGGGGAAGGTCTGTACCCTTCTGTCCCCAGTGCTGCCTGCTGCAGCAGGAGGGAACAGTCCCTGGGGGTCACAGTTCGCTGGAGCGCACGGCTGGCTCTACTTTGTGGGACAGGGCGGTGAGGACCTTGTCGAACTTCTCGTAGCGCCGGGCCTGGCTGCTGCTGGCGCCCTGGCTGCCCCAGAGGAGGCGCATCTGGAACTCTGTGCTGAACACCTCCAGGAGCTCTGGGTGGGCCTGGAACCCTGCAGGGTGCATAGGGTCAGGGGATCCCCATCCAGCTGGGGCCCTCACACCCACCGATATGGATGCCACCCCTACCCGCCCCATCCCATCCCACCCGAAACCCAAGGCTTTGGTGAACAAGGCAGTGCACATTACAACATCGACTTCCTAGATGACTAAAAGTTTTGGGGTTTTGTTTCATTCTGGTGGTTTTTGTTTTTTGGGTTTTTTGGTACCAGGGATGGAACTTGGGACCTTGCGTTTGCAAGGATGGTGGCGGCGCCACTGAGCCAAATCCCTGGCCCTGTTTTGCTGTTTTGAGACAGGGTCTCACTATGCAGTCCAGGCTGGCCTTGAACTCACTGTGTAGCCCAGGCTGGCCTCAGACTTGGAGCGATCCTCGTGCCTCAGCCTCCCGAGTGCTGGGATGACAGAAGTGCGCCACCATATCCAGCTTCCTCTGGGTAATTTTTTAAATCATAATTTTCCCTAGTTGCAGTTTCTAATTTGTCCCCAGCAAAATTGTGTGACTTAAATAATGTCAAAAGCAGTATAGGAGAGATTGAGCAGCCTGCTCTCTGTAGCTTCTCAGGGAGGGGATTCGAGGCCCCCTGAAGACAGGCAGGTCTGTCTCTGGCCCGGTCTGTATCACCCACCCACTTCGCAGGTGGGAACACTAAGGCTCAGCAAAGCAAAGCATGACACTCAGCTGAGTCGCCCCCGTGTCCACCCAGCGCACTCAAAACTGCTTGGTGACCTGAGAGGGAGGAGAAAGAGGAGTTGAGGAGACAGAGCAGGACAGAGGGACGAGAACTGCGCACCGGCCGCTTCCAGGAATGGGGAGCAGCGAGGGTGGGGGAGGCGAGGCACGCGGACCGATGGCCGCCACTCACCCTGCAGCTTGACCTCCGCGTTGGTGTGGTAGAGGCCCCCGTGGTGCGCCACCGTGCGGGCCGCCTCCAGGTGCGCCAGCACCACCTCCACGCCGTGCTCCGTGCTGCCCCAGGGCTCCGGGCCCTCGGTGGGCACCGCGTCGCACTCCAGCAGCGTGATGAGCGGCAGCACGTGCGGAAACGTGGTGTTGCTCAGCGGCGGGCCTTCTGTGGGGACAGAGGGGCTCAGCCGCCCCGGGGGGCACTGCCGCCCCTCCGCGGGCTCCGGGAGAGGGGGGTCCCACCACCCCGACAACCCTTTCCTTTCAGATGCCCCGGGTGAACCCCAGGGGCCGCCAGCTGTCCGGAGGGCTGAACCGGGATGTGGGCGCGGCCGAACCCACACTAGGCTGGCTCGCGTCCCGGGTCATCCAGCAAGGCAGCCAGGTACCTTTGCCCTCGTTGAGGCTCTTGAGAAAAGGCTTGAGCTTCTTCTCATACAGGATGGCACCCTCTGTGTGTCGCTGCCGCAGGGTCATCCACGTTTGCTCCAGCCGGGAAATCTGGGGGGACGGGGGCGGGGGGGGGGGACTCAGACCAGGAAGGGACCAGCAGGGACCTCACCCGTGAAGCTGCACAACAGCTCATTTCACAGATGAGAGAAGGAAGCTCAGAGAGGGGAACGACCTGTCCGGTGTTATTCCGAAGTAAGTGGCAGAGCCAGAGCTGAGTCCAGAACCCTGCCATCCTCCCCCGGCCTTCTGTATTAGGCCCAGGAGAGGCCCACACTCAGTCTGGCTCAAATCCTCAAGTGGTCAGGCTGTATGAACTTAAGCAAGTACTACTGTCTCAGTTGCTCCATTTATTTATTTATTTATTTATTTATTTATTTTTGTACTAGGGTTCGAACTCAGGACCTTGTGCTTGTGAGGCAGGTGGATTACTTGTTTATTTATTTAAGGTTTTTTTTTTTTTGAGTCAAGGTCTCACTTTGTAGTTCAGACTGGCCTTGAACACACTATGTAGCCCAGGCTGGCCTTGAACTTGTGATTATTCTCCTGCCTCAGCCTCTTGAGTGATCATAACTGCATTATTTATTTTGGTTTTTTGATACAAGGTCTTGCTATCTAGTTCTGGTGGTCTTCAACTTACTATGTAGCCCAGGGTGGCCTCAAACTCCAGATGATCCAGGTTGGCCTTGAACTCTGCAATCCTCCTGCCTCAGCCTCCCAAGTGCTGGTAAATATTTAGTGTAAAGCCAGGCATGATGGCACATGTCTGTTATCCCAACACTGGAGAGGCTGAGGCAGGAGGATTGCAGAGTTCAAGGCCAACCTGGGCTACACAGTGTGTTCAAGGCCAGCCAGAGCTACTTAGTGAGACTATCTCAAAAAACAAACAAAAACTGGGCCGAGGATTTAGCTCAGTGGTTTCCGCCGCCTGCTGCACAAGCGCAAGGACCCAAGTTTGATCCCTGGTACCCCCCCCAAATAATAATAATAATAAAATAAAAAACAAATAAAAACTTAAGAGTGTAGCTCCCAGCACAAAGTTATAGCCATTTTGTGTGTATTTGTCCTCTTTGATTAATCCCAGCACCTCATGTGTGCTAAGCAAACGCTCTGATCGATATCCCCAGCCCTTTCTATTTTTCATTTTGAGCGAAGGTCTGGCTAAATCGCCCAGGCTGGCCTCCAATTCGTCATCCTCCCGCCTCAGCCTAGGGAGAGGCTGGGGTTACAGGCATGTGCTACCACCCCCAGCTACGTGTACTTTTTGAACTCATATAACGCCCTTTAAAAGTGAGGAAACTGAGGCCCAGAGAAAGGGAAGAGCTTGGTCTTGTCGGCAGGGACGAACTCGGTCGGTTCTTCCTGTTACCCTTTCACCAGTGATGCCTAGAAGTTTACAGAGCCTTTCCTCTTTTTACACAGGCGGTCCGAAGGACCACGCCCCCTCTTCCGGGCGGTCTCTGAGGACCCCTTAGTACCTGGGCCATATCCAGGGCGCCCATGACGGCGGCAAAGCTGAACATGTTGCCCATGGTCCCCCGCAGCTCGGCGGCCAGCTGGATGGTCTTGTGTAGCAGCGCCGCGCGCTCCTCCGCAGAGCCGGTGCAGCCTAGGATATCCACTGCCAGCATAATGGACATGGTATGGAACCTGTCGGAGAGGGTGGGTCAGGGGCGTGGCCAAGGCCGGGGCGGGGCCTTGCCGCTGCAAGTCACAGGGCACCGAGGGGCGGAGCGCAGAGCCGAAGTGAGAAGGTGCAGAGTCCCTTGCATTGGGGGGGTAGCCAGGATGAGGGAAAGCGTGGCTAGGGGCTTCTGATTGGTCAGTATAAGTGAGGGGCAGGAGCAGGGCGGCGCCAGGTGGTGGGGCTTGTGATTGATGAGTGGAATTCACTGAGCAGAGTTCTTTTAAGAATGAATGGAAAAAAAAAAAGAATGAATGAAGAGGGGCCGGAGATTTAGCTTAGTGGCGCCGCGCCTGCCTGGCAAGCGCAAGGTCCTGAGTTCGATTCTGATACCGAAAAAAAAAAAGTTAAAAAAAAAGAATAAACCTAGGATCGAGGATTTAGCTCAGTGGTTCCACCGCCTGCCTCGCAAGAGGAAGGTGCCTGTTACCCGCCAAAAAATTTTTTTTAAAAAAATAGGTTAGAAATGATGGGCGGGGCAAGGGTGTTGGGCAGGGGATGCAAACGGAGCATCCAGAGATAAAACCTTCAGCCTTTGGGAAAGCAGGAATGCGATTGGCCATCTGGATGGGAGGCGTGGCCAGAGCTCCGGGGGCGGGGAGCCGAGAGTCCCCCTGGCCAAGGGCCACCGCCAAAGGCGCGAGGCAGCTCCGAGTCCCTGCGAGCTCCCTGGGCCGGCGCTGGCCTTACCTCTCCAGCAGGTCTAGTCGGAGCTGCCGGCCATGGGGGAGGGTGAGCAGCTCCATGCCCCAGCGGACTCCCATTAGGGTCTGCATCTCCTTGGTAACGCCCAGTATCCTAGCAACCTGCAAGGACGCCCAGAGGGCTGATTAATTTCCTGTCAGGGCTGGCCCGAGCCTTCTGGGAGAGCTCTAAGAGGGTAGCCCGGCTGGGAGGCGGGTTTGAATCCCAGCCCTACTCGCTAACCTTGGGACACGGGGCAAGAGAGTCTACCTTTCTGAGTGGGCCTCAGTTTCACCATCTGTGAAATGGGAGATAAATGGGAACATGCTCAGGGTTCCTAATGTGTTAAATGTTCAGCCACGGTTAAGAACTGGGACCCTGTATTCTAGAGGCCAGCCTGACGCCAAGGAAGAAGGGGCTTGCGGAAGGTCACCTGGGTTCCTCCTACCCGCCCAGCCCCTTCACGGAACAACGTCTCGGCCTCTGTTCTTCTCGCTTCCTGAGCTCTGAGGCCTGGTAACTAGGTAATCAGTTCGTCCCAGCCCACGGAGGCAGAAACGGGCTCAGAGAGAATTGGTGTCCTTAGCTGACCAAAGAGACTTGCTACCGACCAGAGGTCGCCGCCTTTACGATTGAGGGGCAGAGAGTCTTTTGCGGGTTCTTCCACAAGGGGGCGTGGGGGCCGGGAGTCGGGCTTTGTGGGGCTGGACCCGCGGGTGACTTTCGTCAGTGTCCCCAAGTGCAGGAGAGAATGAGACACGCACGCACGCCTGCGTTTCAGGTTGCCCAACTCCAGGGCCAAACCGACATCCGGAGGAAGCGAGACCGTCTGGTACTCAAGACGTTTTGGTACTCGAAAGTGAACCCAGCGCGCTGAGCTCCATCCAACAGCCCCGGCCCTTTGTAATTCGAGAGTCTCTCTAAGTGGCCCAGACTGGCTTCAACCTTCCTGGGAATACAGGAGTGGAACACCTCACCCGGAGTGGGTTTTTTCTTTTTATTAATATTTTTGAAATAGGGCCTCACTATGTAGCTCAGGCTGGTCTCAAACTCCTGCTGATCCTCCTGCCTCAGCCTCCCAAGTGCTGGGATTACAGGTGTGCATCACCATTCCGGAGTTTCTTTCTTTCTTCCTTCCTTCCTTCCTTCCTTCCTTCCTTTCTTTCTTTCTTTCTTTCTTTCTTTCTTTCTTTCTTTCTTTCTTTCTTTCTTTCTTTCTTTCTTTCTTTCTTTCTTTCTTTCTTTCTTTCTTTCTTTCTTTCTTTCTTTCTTTCTTTCTTTCTTTCTTTCTTTCTTTCTTTCTTTCTTTCTTTCTTTCTTTCTTTCTTTCTTTCTTTCTTTCTTTCTTAAAAGAAGCCAGGTGTGATGGTGCACTCTTGTCATCCCAGCATTGAGAGAATGCGGCAGGAGGTTCCAGCACAGTCTGGGCAACTCACCAATTAACTGAGACCTTGTCTCAAAATAAAGGGCCGGGGATTTAGCTCAGTGGTCCCACCGCCTGCCTCAAAAGCACAAGGACCCGAGTTCAATCCCCGGTACCAAAAAAATAAATAAAATAAAAATATTTGGATGGTGCTGAGTGCAAAGACCCTAGGTTCAGCCCCTCCCCAGCACCGCTAAATGGAATAAAAGGAGAAGACACAATGAGCGGCCGAGTCACAGGGCAGCGAAGGACAGCCAGGATCCTGGACTCCAGCCCCTCCCCACCTTGACTCCTGTCCCAAAGCCGCTGTGGGGCACAGCAGCTCTTACCAGGCAGTCGACCTTAGTGACGTGCCGGGCCAGCGTGTGGGCGTCCACCTCGGCCAGCAGCTCCTTCACCTTGCGCAGCAGGCTCACCTCCAGTGGCCGGTTCTCCTTGGGGATCAGCAGCGACTGGAAGGTGGTGGGGTTGAAGGAGGAGGTGGCTTCCATGACGGGCGCAGTGAAGCCCTTGCCCCTGTCCCCTTCGGGGCCCCCGCCTTCCGACAGTTCCTTCAGCCTCTCCCCGTAGCTCCGAGCTTGGCGGCTAGAGGGTTCCACCGCGGCCCACTCCAGGCTGGTGCGCGCGGGAGGCTGCAGCTGGCAGTAGTGGCCAGAGTCCTGGTCGCTGTAGCTGCTGAGTGACGGAGACGGGGAGGCCTTGCCGAGACTGTGATTGGGGCTGGCGTGAGGGGCCTTGTCCGACTCCCGGAGGGGCTTTGGGGCACTTCCGGGACACAGCTGGGGCTCACTGGAGCGGCGGGCGACGGGAGAGGGAGAGGCGGGGAGCCCATCGGCGGAGGGGGCTGTAGGGGTGGCGTGGACACGGGTGACTGCGGGGAGGAGACAGAGGACCGGTCACCGCGGCGCCCAACAGTGGGGCCCCTGGTCCCCGCTCGCCACTAGGGTGATGCCCACCTCCCGAGTGGTTGGAGACCAGCCTTCCCGACTCTCTGAGGGCCTTGGCCCCTGCCCTGAGCTAGCTGCTGCACCGCGGGAGCCCGGCCGCCGGGCGGGACTGTTCCAGTGGGGGAGCAGCAGTGATTTGTGCAGGTCTGCCCAGAGCTGGCGACTTACTGGAGGCAACACCAGTGAACAAGACTAAAGGTACCGGCACAAGCCAGAGGTGAGGTTGCCCACCTGCGATCCCAGCACTCCGGGAGGCGGAGGCAAGAGGCCTGCAAGTTCGAGCCCAGGCTGGGCAACTTAGTGACTAAGCCAGGCCCTGTCTCAAAATGAAAATAAAAATCATCTGGGGATGTAGGCCAGGGAGAAGGCCCTGGGCTCAATCCCCAGGACGACAAAACGAAACTGGAACTGGAGCTGGGAGGCATTGAGCTCTTACTGCCCACAAAGTCTTCTCTGAACATTGACCATTTACCTCTCCCTGCATCCGGGGAAGGAAGTGCTTTTTTGGTCGTTCTTCTATAGAGGAGAAAGCTGAAGCTCAGCATCTCAGGGACCAGCCCAAGGTCACCCAGCCTGCCAGTGGTAGGGCTAGGATTTAAGTCTCGACCTCTGGGCTACTTGACTCTGGTGTATTACTTGGAGATTGTCCCATAAATCATTTCTGGTAAGGAGTTTTATTTTGTTTTGTTTGTTTCTTTTGTTTTGTTGAGACAGGGTCTCACTATGTAGCCCAGGCTGGGCTTGAACTCTTTTCAATCCTCCTGCCTCAGCCTCTAGAATACTGGGATTACAGGCGTGCGCCACCACGCCAAGTTGGTAAAGAGTTTTTGGGGGGTTTTTTGGTACCGGGGATCAAACTCAGGTCCTTGCGCTTGAGCAGCAGGCGTCAAAATCACTGAGCTAAATCCCCGGCCCTGGTAAAGAGTTTTAACTTTCACACTTGAATGTATTGTTTGGAAGGTAAGTTCGTAGCTATGACAAAGTTGATGGCTTGTGTTTAGGGCGGGACTTGTGGTGAGCCATAGAGACAGCAACCCTCCAACAGAGCACCTTGAAGCCCAGGAAAAGCTTCTGCTGGGAGTCATGTGCTGCCCACATGACTTTACCTGCCTCATGGACAAAACAGCCAAATGAAAAACAAAAACAAAAACAAAATATAGCCAATTGAAAAGTCTTTTTTTTTTTTAAACCAGCAATGAACTGGGGCATGTTTCTATGGAGTGAAAGTGGAAACTTTCTGTGTATTTATAAGAAAGCACAGCTGGGCATGGTGGTGCATGCCTGTAATCCCAGCACTTTGGAGGCTGAGGCAGGAGGATTGCAAATTCAAGCCCAGCATGGGCAACCTAGCCTAACCCTTCCCGACTCAAAAAATAAGGATATAACTCAGTGGGAGAGAGCCCCTGGGTTTGATTTCTAGTACCACCAAAAAAAGAAAAAAGAAAAAAGAAAAGTAAGCACAGTTCTTTGTATTTTGCAACGTTAACTCAGCTGTAAACTTTAAACTGCTCAAAAAAAAAATCTATTAAAAAACAAAAAGCATGGGCCAGGGATTTAGCTCAGTGGTTCCGGCGCCCGCCTTGCAAGCGAAAGGTCCCAAGTTCAATTCCCGGTACCAAAAAACAAACAAACAAACAAACAAACAAAAAAGCAAAGCATGGCCAACCTGTTTGGAGCCAGGATTGCAACCAGCAATAGATACACTAAGTCAGGCCAAAGCCATGGGGACTGGGTCAGTGGAGCTGAGCCATGGTGTGTAAGTGCCCATCACAGCACTGAGACTTAGGGCTCATGTGTAGCCCAGGGTAGCCTTGAATTCAATGGCGATCCTCCTGCTTCAGCCTCCCAGTGCTGGAACTACAGGTGTTCGCCACCACGAGCGGCCTTTTCAGAGTGAATTCTTACAGGCTGCTGCTCTCAGAAAAGAGGCAGAAACAGCCAACCAGAAGCCAAGGTCCCTGCCCACCTGCGCCCCGCCGTACCTGTGCTGTAGGCGGGGGAGCTGGGGCTCTCGGAGATGGGGGAGAGGGGCGAGTGCAGGTCCGGGATCTGGTCCATACTGAGGGCGCAGTTGCGGATGGAGTCCCGGGAGTGGGGCAGGGATGCGCTGTGGACAGATGTTCTCGTGAGCAGGAGCCCAGAGTCCCGGGCCTCAGCCCCTCTCTGACACCCCCACCTGTGTCCCCTGAACCTCACAGGCAGAAAAGGCCTGGAGATTCAGACTCTCAATGGACAGAACAAAAACAGAAGCCTCGAGGAAGGGCTGGGCCCAGTGGGCACAGTGGTCACCAGCCAGCACTGCCAGCCTCTGCTCCACGCACAGGGCTCGGAATCAGTGTTGCCTGTTATCCTGCTCTCTCTGTCCTGACCCAGCATCCCCCTCACACACCCCAGACCAGCCTAAGAGCACAAGGCTTGGGGACCCCCACTGAGCCGAGGCCCCTCAGTCCCCTTGCTGTCTCTCCTGGCCCCAGGAGGAGGATAGGCAGGGACAGACAGACAAAAACTCTGCTACCCAAATTGCCTTTGTGTGAGTTCACAATTGCACCCATTCTCAGGGTAGACACGGCACCTCACTACTTCCCTCAACATCATAAGTAGAGGGCAAGATGGATTTTAGCTCCCTCCACTGTCCTTGGGATGAGGACAAAGAGGATTTGTGCAGTCCACAATCTGCACAACTGTTCCTTCCTGGGAATCCTGGCCAGAGGAACCTTGGAGAACTATCTGGGGAGAGGGCTAGCAGGAAGGAGGAGACACTGGGGAAGCCAGGGCAGTCAATCTGGTCCCTCTTGCCTGCTCCCACACACTGCCTGCCTCAAGCACATGTGTCCTGTGGATCCTAGGACCACATGCTCACTGGCTCCAAACCACAGGTCAAGTGGCTGCTGCCCGCAGGAATCCACCATTAGTTCTTTGGCTGACAGCATCCAATCAGACCTGGGGAGGGTGGTGTAGGCCCACCTAGATGCTGGTGACAACGGGCTGTGACCTCTTTGCAAACAGCCTGGGAAGCCACAGAAATAGGGCCAGTCTATTAGGGGAAATTAGACTGGAATCCACAAAGCTGGGTTCAAATCTGCATACTACCACTTGCTAGCAATCGGCTTCCCCTTCCAAGCCCATCTTTTCCTCTGTAAATGGGGGTACAGCCAGCGGGCTTGGGGTGGGAACTGACCAGACCGGGCCTGGATGGCACCCAGCACAGGGCCAGGCACAGTGGGGCCTTTGTCTAGGGGCAACAGTGTCATTACAATGTTACCATGAAGCTTCCAGTCCCTAAGCAGTGGTTTCCACCCTGCAGAGCCCTCTGCTCTACTGCATGCCTGGGCCTGGCTGGCAGCGGGTGGCACCAAGACCAGGGCCTCTGGTTCAGGACAGCACTCGGGCTCCCCCTCTGCGATGAAGGGCTGCTGGAGTGAGGGGGGACACATGGAGGTGCGGGGTGGGGAGGGACAGGGCCAGGGGCACCCAGCCAGCAAGTGCCACACCTGTCCCCAACCTCCAAACACCTGACACAATGCTCCCCTGTCCCCTGCACACTGAGTGTCACGGAGAGAGTGACCAGCTGTGTGGGCTGGGTCCCCTCCCCCAGCACGCTCATCACAGAGTCCCCCATTGCACTGCAAGGCCCCATATGGGGTCCCAGCTGACCTGGTGGGGCAGCCATCGCCGAGAGTGACCTTGTCAGCGGTGAGCCCATCTGTCATGGTGACGCTGCGCCGCTTCATGTGGCTGCCCTTGGTCCCTGTGGGGCTGGCGGCCTTACCACCGGCCGGGCCCAGGCCGTAGCTGGCTTCGAGGTAGCGCAGCGGGAAGGTGCGGTTGACCGGGCAGTAGATGATGGCACCGCTCTGCTCTGACACGGCTTTGCGGCTGCCCACGTGGTAGCGCACCAGGGCGGGCACGTGGTCGAAGCTCTCCTGCTCGAACAGGTACTGGATGTGGGTGTAGCTCTCGCCCGCCTTCACCACCACCTTGTTGATCTTGAAGTGCAGGGCCTGGTTGCGCCAGCGGCACGTGAGCACATAGTCACCCAGGCTGGTGAGCGAGTCCCGGATGAGAAAGTCACCGTTGCGCTGCACCAGGGTCTCTGAGACCTGCAGGAGGCATGTGTGGGTCAGGGACATGGGGACTCGGGACCAGCAAGGGACACCACAACCAGACCCAGGATGGGGGCAGTGAACAGTGACAGTGTGAATGAAAGGAGTAAGTGCAGGTTGGAGTTGGTAAAAGTGATAAGAGCAAAGCCAAGGTTCACCAAGCTCACAGGGGCCGGACGTCACATTAGCACTTTCCCTGCCTTCTCCCACTTCATTCCTGACAACCCTTTGGTAGGTACTGAGTCTCCTCTGCTTCACAGACTGGACACTGAGGTTCAGAGAGAGGGAGTCAGCCCAGTCCGGGCCTCAGCCCAGACCACTCGGGTTGTGCCTGCCTGGCCACAGTCAGAGGCCCTCTGCTAGCTGAAGCCAGAGCCCGGGTAGCCAAGGTGTGGGCAGCGGGGTGCGCTCACCTCTCGGGGGATTCGGCCATGGTACCAGGCATGGCTTCGGAGGTCCGTGCTGCTGAGTTTCAGCTCTTCCTCCAGCTCCTTATGCAGTTTCTCTGGAGAGGAGTCCAGGATGTACTTCTCCTTGGAGAACTGGGTGGGAGAGGTAAGAGTTGGCAGCCGATTCAAAGCTGCTCTTCCTTTTCTCACAACTTCCCACTGCACCGAGGACCCCTCCTCTCCCCAAATTCAGGAACTGTCACTCTCGGGTGCCCGAAAAGTCCTCACTAATGAGTGCCAGACCCAGCTGGAGCAAAGCAATCTCCATTAATGCCACTAAACCAGGCCTGCCACATTCCACATCCTGGATTAGATGCTGGAGTGGATGCACTGATACATAAACCAAGCTGTGTCCTCAAGGAAGGGCTTAAGGAAGAAGCAGGGCCCAGGCAGCTTCTTCCGAGCCGCCTGCGGTCAGCACCACGGTACTGGACAGCGGCAAAGAGCCGCGTGGCTTTTAGGACAGCGACTCCACCTGGGCAAAGTGGAGAAGTCTGGGAAGCCTTCCCGGAGGAGATGGCCAGCAGGCCATGGGCACCAGCGACACCAAACTGATCCTGAAGTGGGAGCGGAGAGGATTTCCACGGGTGTATGTGGGAGAGGAAGCAGCAGATACTGAAGGCCAAGGCAAGGACCGGCGGAGAGCTGGGTGGACAGCACAGTCTGGGAGAGCAAGTTGTACAGAGGAGGATAGGGAAGCAGCCATCCACAGGCACAGGGGACCCTGCGGACATCTCCATTTGCAATTCTGAAGGTCCCTCCGCCTTGCCTCTCAAGCAACCCTTGCCAGTCGGGGAAACTGCAGCCCAGCGGAGAGGCCCAGCATCATTCTTGAGAAAAGCCCAGGGCGCTGCCCTCCCACCCACCTGGGGTCGGACGTCAGAGCCCACCCAGCCAGGAGCCCTGAGGCCAGGAGGAAGGGAGCCCTGCTGCCAGGTGCACCCCACAGAGACCCCAGCCCAGCCCTCTGGGGCCACGTGAACTGCTGGCCTCCACTTCCTCCTCGGTAAGATGGGTGCAGCGAGAGCTGCCTCACTGACTGGCCAGGGCCACTGCAGAGCCTTCGCTCTGCCCCACAGACATCTTTCACCGCGAGGACAGGGGACATTCCTGCCTCCCCCAGCTCCAGCCCCCGGTCCGGGCTGCTCCAGGATGGGCGGACTCCAGAGCTGGCCAAGTGAGAGGAGCAGAACAGGACAGCCTCCCCCTGCACACCTTGCTCCCCAAAGCCCTAGTGTCCTGCACCCACTCCCTGGCTCCTCAGGTTCCCTTCCCGGCCCCCCGGCTCCCACACCACCGGGGGCTCCCTGATCGACACTGCTTCCCAACACTGATCCCCAGCTCAGGAACAGCTAGGCCCTCTCACTCCACACCTTTGCTCTGGTTCTGTGTGGCTGCTGAGGCCCTAAGGTGACTGGGATGGTCCTCTGCCCCAGGGGAGCCCATCCAGGTACCCACAATCAACCCTGAGTCTTATGAATGCTCAGAGGTGCACGGTGAGTCCCTCGTCCCATTGGGGCAGAGTTGGGGTGCCTTCCCAGAGAAGGTGGTGTTGCCACTGAGGCTGAAGGGCCCTGGGGAAGCCAGCAGAAGGAGGCAGGGGAGAGGCAGGTGGGAGGAGAGCAGTACAGTTGGGGCCCTCAGGGCAAAGCCAAGGGCTGGGGCCATAGGCACCAAGGGCAGGAGCGGCTGGGCTTCAGGGGTGCCCTGGGGAGTTGGGAGTCACCTGGAAGCCACAGCTGAGCCACGGCAGGAAGGCTCAGGGCTGGGACAGGTTTGCTGGGTGTGGAAAGCACCCAGGGTCTTCAGCAATGGCAGGGTGGGGTGCGGGGTGGGGAGAGGGAGGAAGAAGGGGAGTTCAGTGGCTGTTAATGAGGTGAGGGAAGAGGCCATGATTCAGGTTAAAATTCTGGGAGGACAAGGGGATACTGCTGCAGTGGGCAAGGCTGGGAGGGGCAGTTTGCCAGTGCACCCATGAAAACGTGGCCTGCGAGGAGCCGGCATGCTCTGGGGACAGACGGTGGTGCGGGCGGCTTGCGTGGGTGCTCAGGGAAGGCTGACCTAGCAGAAGCCGGTACCTGAGGAGGGGCAGGGAGACCCAGGGCTGGGCTGAGCTGAGGTTCTGGCCTTGATAAGCCCTCACCCTTCCCCAAGGCTCCCTATTTTTGGGGATCCCTGAGCCCCTCCCTCTCAAGCTCAAGGGCTCACTCCAGCCTAGGCCTCCCTTCTACCACGCCCGATGCTGTAGAGGGAGGCACAGGGCAAAGGGGAACCAGAGCCCAGGCTTCCCGGGTCCCCCTAGACAAACAGCGTCCACCTGAACTCCCCCAGTTGCACGGCTGAAGCTGGAGGGACAAGCGGGCACCGATGGAGAGGAAGCTGTGTGCAGGCAAACCTGGCCCCAAGACTCTGCCACTGTGTGACCTTCAAGCAGTCACTGCCCCTCTCTGGGCCTGGATAGCCTGAGCTCCTCTTCCCACCCTCATTAGTGGGTGCAGAGTTTGGGAGGGATCAACTTGGTCCTCCACACGCCTGAGGGTGGGCAGCCCTAGGGGACCTGTGCCCTTCTCCTCACCCTCAAACTGGGGGTCCCCGGCTCCTAAGAGTTGGGGGGGGGGTTACGAATGCAGCATCCCGGCGCTCCACGCATTGCTATTGGCTAGAGATGATCTCACCGCCTCCCGGCCTGCGCGCGCCTGATTGGCCGGCGCGGATGCTGCGCTCCTGGCGGCGCGGCCGTCATTCAGGCGGGCTGGGAGCGTGTGTGAGCCCGGGGCAGCGCTGGGTGACGCTCCCGGCGTCTCCTGGGGCTCGAGAGGCAGAGCGCGGAGACCCCGGGTCGGGGTCTTAACCCCTTCCCACCAGCCGGCGCCCGGGCACCCCCTCGGGCTCCCGCAGGTATCCCGACCCCGGGCCGAGCCGTCCCCGAGGATGCTCTGCAGAGAGGCGGGGTCCGGGTCCTCCCCTCCACCCCCTTCCGTTTAACCCTCTCGCCGCCGCGGCCGCCCCTGCGCTGCCCGCCGGCCGGGCTGGGGACCTGCGCCCCGAGCACCCCCAGGGCCACCTGGGGAGCAGCAGGGTGGCGGGCGCGCTGGCCCCAGCTCAGGCATCCCGCAGCACCCGCGGCGTCCTGCCCCCCACTTCGGACCCCAGCCCGGTGCCCCGGTACAATGGGGAGCCAGGTGGCGGGGGTCAGCCCAGAGCCCCAGTGCCGGCCGCAGGACGCAGGACCTCCGGGCGCCCGCGCCCAGACCCGCTCCTCCCGCGGGGGAGGAAGCACCGGCAGCGCCCGCAGCGTGGAGTCTCGGGGCGCTCGGCACCTGCACCCCGCGGGGCGCCCCGAGGTGAGGCCGGAGACCCCGCCCCCTCCCGCGCCGCCCCCTGTCCGGCCCCTCGGGCTGCGGCTCCCGGCCCCGGCGAACCGGTGCCCATCCGGCAGGGTCGGCGCCCTCACCTGCACCTGCACGAAGGAGCCGCGGTAGAAGCAGCAGGCGGCGGCGGACAGCGCGCTCCACAGGCTGCAGCGCTCGGCCATGGTGCGGCCGGGCAGGGGGCGGCGGCGCCGGGCTGGGGCGCGGGACCGACCGGCTGGGCACCGGCTGCGCTGCCTCTCGGCGGCGCGATTACCTCATCGCCTGGGCGGGGGAGGAGCGGGGAGGCGGGGCGGGGAGACCCCACCCTCCGGCCGGCGGGGAGGGGAGGGGGCCATTGTTCCTCCCTCCGGCCCCCACTCGCAGCCTGCGCCCCCCGCGCTCGGTCCCGCGCTAGCTCGGGCCGCCGGGAGCCGGGGCGCGGGGCTGAGGGCTGGCCAGGGGGTGTCAGGGGGCCTGGGATGCAGGAGGGAGAGGTGGGCTGGTGACGGCGGACTCTGGCCTCCCCAGCTCCCCGCACCCCTCCAGGACCACAGCCGGCAGGGACTTTTAATGAAATCGTATCTAAAACTGGAAAAAGAAAATCGCTGTATCTTTTGGACCCAGTCCTTTGTGGCCTCAGGAAATCTCCGGGACTCGAGTTTTCTCATCTCTGTTCCGGAGTCGCATCCCCGACTGGGGGTCCAGAGCGCCAGGGAAGCCCCAAGGGTCAGAGCACCAGCCGGGTTCACCCTGCCTCTCCCCTACCTTGATGCGCCCCCCCCCCCGCCCGATCTGCTCTTTGGAGAAACATCTGGAACATACAGCTAATACCTGTGTGACCTCAGGGAACTCTGAGTGTTTGTTGGCTGAGAGCCCGCATGGAAGTTGCCAGGCACAAAGTAAGTGCTCATCCAGGTGTAGTGGAGCACACCTGTAATCCCAGCACTGTGGACGCTGAGACAGGAGGATGGCCAAGAGTTCAGAGCCAGCCTGGGCTACTAGTGAGTTCAAGGCCAGCCTGAACTACATAGCAAGACCTTGTCTCCATCAATCAATCAATCAATCAATCAATAAAATGTAAGTGCTCAGGAAGCACCCGTTACTGCTTTCCAGCTTAGTAAACCCTAGGCTCATAGGCTCTTCAGAGGCCTGGCATCCAGACCCCTCGCCTCTCTGGGTCCCCGGTGTTTATTTCCTATAAATACACCTGAAGGGGCCGGGGATTTAGCTCAGTGGTTCTGCCGCCTGCCTTGCAGGCACAAGGTCCTGAGTTCGATCCCCGGTACCAAAATAAATAAATAAATAAATAAATAAATACACCTGAAGCTCTGAGCGTGGAGCCTGGCACTCTATGGTCTTGGAATTTTAGAACCAAAGGATTCCCACTGAGCTTTGGGGACTCTGGAGTTCCAGAAGCCGACTCTTCAAAGATGCGCACCTCAGGGCCGGACAGAGCTTTGGAAACTATTTATTCCAATACTTGTTGCAGGCTCAAAAATAAAACTAACATTACTTTGATTTTAGCCTTTGAGGGCTTGTTTAATCAGTTCCAGTGAGCAGGTGTTATTTCTTTTAAAATTTTATTGCACTATGGTCTCATAAAAGTGAAGAAGAGTTGGTTATTTTTGGTATCAGGGATCGAACTCGGGACCTTGCGCTTGCGAGGCAGGCGCCGGAACCACTGAGCTAAATCCCCAGCCCTATTTCTTTTAAAATTTAAAAAAAATCTACAGATTTAACTCCATAAACCAAAGGAAAAATGAAAAGCTGACAGTCCTCAGGGATCTCACTACCTTGCCTGGCAGCTAGGATTTGTGGGGTGGTGACACATGGTCCCTGTGCGCCCCATCTACCAGCTTTGCTCCCACACCTGTGGTCTACGGGTCCTGTCTTCCCTCTGACTCACCTGGGCCTGGAACCCCCTCCAGCCCACGCTGCCCTCTCTAGCTTTCCAATCAAGGAGAGTTGACAAGGGAGCGTCCACTGCAGAGGCCTGGCTTCCATGCTTCTTCCTCCAGGAAGCCTTCCTGGGTTCCCCCTCCCCTGCTCCCTGCTGGAAGTCACCCCCTATCTCTAGCTCCATGGCTTCAGACCAGAGCCTGCTGGGGACAGTGGGGGCAGGTTGGAGACACCACTGTGACCCCACTGCACACAAGCAAACACTGAGCTCAGAGGCGAAGTTCACACCCAGGACTGACGCTTGCATGGAGTGCATTGGCCAAGCCATTGTGTGCTTCTGCCCTGGTGCCTGGCTGGGCCGGGAGCCCTTTGACTGCAGGGCTCAGTGCCTGCGCCTGCCGTCCGCAGTGTGCCCAGTACTCAGCTCCGGGCTGGCCCAGGGGGGTGCAAGGCCAAGAACATCGCCTCGGGCCTCAGCATCTGCAGGCCCAGCTCTGGCCTGTGACAGCTGTGTGGCTGTGGCCGAGTCACTGCGCCTCAGGTTTCCCACTGTGAATGGTCACACAGAGCCCCTCCCTGCTCCCTGCCGGGAAGGAAGTCAGACCTGGCGCATGCTGCCCAGGAGCCAGCACAGGTCCCCACACAGCTCTCAAAGCGTCAGTTACCCCTGCCACCATTAGATGCTCATTTCGGAACAGCGTCTGCTAAGATCCCAGTGCCAGTGAACCCAGGCCCTGAGCCTCCCGCTGAGGTCTGGAGGCTCTGGCAGCCCTGTGGTCTCCCGACCCACGGCCCCGCCTTCTTACCTGCACGTAGTCCCCGCTGGCCTCCAGCTCTCCCGAGGCCCTGCAAGGAAGACAGACAGGTGAGTCCCAGCGCATGGCCCCAGGCCTAGGCCTCTGCCTACCTCCCGGGGCAGGCAGGCGAGCACCCGCTCCTCAGTGCCCCAGGGCTGGTCCTGAAGGCAGGAGGGGGCCCAGAAGAGGCAGCACTCACTGGGGTGGTTGGCCTGGCTGTGCAACCCTGGGCAAATGCCACCACCACGCTGAGCCTGGGTTTCAGCAAATCAGGAATAAAGCCAGCGCCTGCCTAATCATTTGTCCCAGGGAGTCATGAATGTCCCATGTGTAACACGGGTCTGGTTCCTGAATCGCTGGGACTCCGTGCTCTCCTGGTTCGCTGCTCCTGCTCCCTGCCTCCCTGCCCCTGACTGCAGGCATTGGAGGCCCCGTGGGTGCGGCCTTCTCTCCTCCTGGCCAGCACCCAGCACGCACAGAATGATTCCCCTGCTTTCCGGTGGAGCCTGGGGAGGCCTGAGAGGCCGTTTCTCTGGGGTCACAGTGGAATACATATCCCTCTTGTGAGGGCCACCAGGGGCCACCTCCCCCAGCCCCACCCTGGTGCCGGCCTTGGTTCTGGCGCTGCCACACCAGCTGTACAACCTAAGACAGCGCCTTCGGAGGTAGGAAGGCATCCTGGGCTACTCACATTGGTCCCCGTGCATCGTCCCATCTCAGTGACATGGCTGAGGTTACTGTTGTCATCTTCTGCTGCATCCTCCTGCTGATGTGGCCAAAGGATTTGCCTGACCCCAGCCACGCCCAGCCCAGCAGGGAACCGGGGAGCACTTGTTGGCCTCCTGGCCAGGACTGCAGGTCCTCCCATCTCTGTCACGTCCCCTCTGCTGCCAGGCAGCACCCGAGGTCACAGCCAAAGCCAATCATGGGCACACCTTCCAGGAAGGGGCTCCCACTTCTCTCTCTCTCTCTCTCTCCTTTTATCTCTCTCTCTTTTTTTTTTTTTGGTAGCGAGGATTGAACTCAGGACCTTGAGCTTGCAAGGCAGGCGCTGGAACCACTGAGCTAAATCCCGGGCCCTCCTTTTATCTTTCTTGAGATGGGAGTCTTGCTGTGTTGCCCAGGGTTGCCTCAAACTCCCAAGCTCAAGAGATTCTCTTGCCTCAGCCTCCCAAGTACCTCCCAACTACACAGGTATAATCTACCATGCCTGGTTAAACTTCTTTTTCTGTGTGTCTGGGTGGTGTTGGGGATGAACCCAGAGCCTCATGCACTCTGGGCAAGTGCTCTACCACTGAGGCACACACCCAGCCCTCTTATCTCTTGAGGAACAAAATTTATCTTCCCCTCCAAGGCCAGCTAAATATCATCAAGATGAAGGGTGCCATTATTGTGCTGGAAAACAGGCATAAACCAGGTCATGCTGTCCCCAGCCTGGAAGTCAGTAGTGAGCAGTCTGGCGGTTTCTGAGGTAGGGACCTCACCAACCCTCTATACATCAGGCCTCCCAGATCCTTCTGCCCCAGCCGCATCGGCCTCCTTGCCTGCTCATTCCTGCCACAGGGCCTTTGCACTTGCTCCGAATGCCATGCTCCAAATGTTCTTCCTCAGATGATCACCTTCACCTTCACCCCTGTTATTCAGGGCGCTGCTTAAAGTCACCTCCTCCGAGAAGCCTTCCTGGAGCACCCACCTAGAACACCTGTCCTCCTTCACGAACTTCCCAGCCCTGCTTCACTTTCCTCAGTTTTCCAATCCCTGCCTGAAATGACTGCTCCACTTTTATTTCACTGGACAGTTGGATGCTGCCACTAGGGTGTGGGCTTTGTCTCCAGCACCCCAAACCACCAGTCCCCAGCAGAGCACCGGGCACATTCCAGCAGCTCAGGAGCTTAAAGGGCTGCACGACCATCACATCTGTCATCTCAGGCTACAAAATGGGGAGGGAAGGCTGGACATCAGGGAAATATTTGCTCAAATACAAGAGTCTAAAGGGGAGGGTGTAATCCCAGCACACGGGAGGCTGAGGCAGGAGAATCGCTGTGAGTTCGAGGGCAGCCTAAACCACATAGTGAGACCCTGTCTCAAAAAAACCAAAAAATCAAACCAAACCAAAACCAACAACAAAAAACACAAGCTTAATATTCAAACAAAATAAAGCTGAGGTAGAAAATGAGTATTACAGGGTTCCTGGCTCCTTAGGCCAGGGGCTCCTCATTGAGAAAATGTTGGTCTTGACACTATGGGGTTCCTTGTTGCTGACAAGGCCTCCTGGAAGTCCCTCCTGACATCTAGCAACCGTCCCTCAAGCTGTCCTTGGCGGCGGTAGCTTCCTCAGCGGGGTAAGGTGGACTGGGGCCTTCCCGGGTGAGGTGTCCATCCCAGCCTTTCCGGCCATTCAGGCCCGGAAATCCTCCCACTTCTGGGAACAGAGGAGCCAGGACACTGGGATCGGCCGGCGCTTCCTCCAGCTTCCTGTCCACTTCCCCTCTGGCCCAGGGGTGGGAATGGAGCCCTGGGGATGGGGTGCCCACCCCAGAGGTCAGCCCGGGTGGGGTGGCTGGACCCAGTAGGGTGCTCAGGACAGCGGCCTCGGCAGGAAACCGAGGACACTGGGACAACAGCCCTCACCTCCCCAGCCCTCCAGAGCGTGCTGGGATTTCCAAGCCACATGTGACCATGGCCACCTACACTGGCTGCCATCGCTTGTCTGGACTGTGACCACCAGCCCCTCCCCCACCACAGCCCACGACTCACTCTGCAGTGGCCACCGCAGTCCTTTTAAGGGAAGTCAGCTCACAGCTGTCCCCTGCTCCCACCCTAGGCGTCGCCTCAGTGTCGCTCCAAATGAGAGCCCAGGGTCCCCTCACAACCCCGCAGACTGGCTCCTCAGCACCTATGCCCAATCATGCCTCTTACCTGGAAGCTTCATACTGACCTCTGCCCCTCAGCACCAGGGACCTCAGGGCCTTTGCACCTTCTGTCACCTCTGCTGAAGCCCTTTCCTTCCAGAGGTCCTCAGGATTCCCTCCCTGCTTCCTACAGTCTTCTTCTATGGAGCCCTTCCCTGGCCACTAGTCTGAAGCGTGACCTTCTCCACAGTGCTGAGACCACAGGTGTGGGCCACCCCACCTGACTTCAGCCCCAATATTCTGTAGGTGAATGAAAGTCCGAGCAGCCCCTGCTTCCCCAAGGACAAAGCCCAGTCCTCTTGGCTTGGCCCAGCTCTTTCTTCTCACCTTTCCTTCAATCACAGTCTCTTAAAACTTCCTCCAACTTCCTCCACCAAGCACCACTCCCTGAGGCCTCAGGGCCTTTGCACACGACATTCCCTCTGCTGTCGTATCCTCTCCCCTTTGCCAGGCTGCTCCTATTCAGTCTTCAACTCTCACTTTGCTTGGAGATTTCCAGAACAAGCTCCCCCTCATTCTGACAATCAAACCCAGGAACCCAAGCATCCGTTTGTAATTAATTAATTAATACCTTATTTTATAGATTTAAGACATTTTCCCTCTAATATTAGTAGTGAAATCAATAAGTAGTGACAATAGAGCCAAATCAGGCCCATTCATCAGCCACATTAATTATTTAAATAACCAACCCCTTTAATTGCCTGTATGAACTGATTTGTTCTGATAACTGATACCACTTATTGCATATATTCGCTTCATTAATTGCATTCATGAACAGTAATTAAAGCCCATTAGCCTTTATTTCCCCAGCGCGTATTTAAATCTGAACTTCATCTTCAGGAGCTCTGGCCAGGCCTGAAGGAGAAAGGGTCAGAGGCAGGGCTGCCCCAAGGGACCCTCGCTGTCCACCTCTGCAGAGCTCAGTCTCTGTCCCAGTTCCATCCTCCAGCATTCAGGGCCTGGTCACCCAGCCCCGGACGCTGCCACCTGCTTCCCACTTTCCTACCCTGCCCGAGCCCCCTGCCTCCTCTTCTGGGGCCCAACTTCCTTACCGAGAACTGGGCACACTCGGCCCTGGAGACCCCGGGGTCTCCCCACCCCGACCTCCACTCGCCCAGCCAGAGAGCCATGGGCATTGCCTGCTTGGCTCCTTCCTGCCTCAGGCCTTGGGCAGAGCGGCTGGAAAGCCCCGGGACTCCAGCCCTGGGCTGTGGGATTCCCTCTGGCATTAGCCCCTGCCCCGAACACCCCGAGGATGGGCCACCAGGGGCTGGATGGGTCCCTGCGCCTTCCTCACCTGGTGGGGAGAACCTGGGGGAGAGCAGATGGGTTCCGCTGTCCCCAGGCAGAGCTGAGGCTATTGAGCTCAAGGCTGCGGACTGACACTCAGGACCACCGCTTGCTGGGCGTGGTGGCACACACCTGTAATCCCTGCACTCAGAAGGCTGAGGCAGGAGGAGCGCTGCACCTTCAAGGCCAGCCTGGGCTTCAGAGTGAGACCCTGTCCCCCAAAAATAAAAGCCAAAACCAAAACAAAATGAAAACCAGTGCAGAAGAGCAAAGAGCAGGCAGTGGAGTGGTGACTGCATGCCTGTGACCTGGAAGCCCCTCGACAGCCCAGAGGACTGAGGCTTGGAGCTTTACCCAGGGTGCATGGCTGCTCCTAGCAAACAGTTTGGCCTGAGCTCAAGCTCTCTGCTCTATTTCTCGGCAGGATGGTCTCCCCTAGACATCAGGAGCTGCTGCTGAGTGGAAACAGGGGAAGCTGGGGAGCAGAGGGTGAAAAAAATAGTGTTTCAGGGCCGAGGATTTAGCTCAGTGGTTTCGCCACCTGCTGTGCAAGAGTAAGGACCCAAGTTTGATCCCCAGTACCAAAAAAAGATAGTGTTTCAACCAGGCAGGCTGGGTGTGGTGGTGCACACCTGTAATCCCTGCACTTTAGGAGGCTGAGGCAGGAGGATCTCTGCAAGTTCAAAGCCAACTTGGGCTACATAGTGACTTCAAGGCCAGCCTGGAAGACATAGTGAGATCCTGCCTCAAAAAGACAAAATCCTAGCAGGAGCCCAAACCCAAGGCCAAGAAGGGGGAAGGGGTGATGGAGAAAAGACCCTCTAGGCTCCCAGGGGTCCCCAGCTGGGAAGTGGGAAGCCGTTACCTGGGCAAACCCCCTCCATGGGCCTGTTTCCTCTGCATAAGCAGCTCCGTTCCTGGCACTTCCTGGGTCCAGGCTGAGGAGAAACGCTGTATCTGCCATCTGTCTGGGTCCTCAGCGTACAAATGAGGAAACTGAGGCTCAGAGAGGGGAAAGGCTCCCTCCCTGGATGTCTGAGCTGCTGAGTGTGTAGCCCCTGAGCCCCAGGCCTCCCAGGTCAGGCAGCCTGCAGACAGGGCCCCCTGGGGGGGGTGCTGCTGCAGTGGGGAGTGGTGGGAGTGGGGGATGGCCCGTCCTTCCCCAGGCAGCCAGGTTCCCACAGCCCGAGGCGTCTGGGGGTCTCGGGGACTGTGAGAAAGTCTCCACAGGAAATGAGAGCCCAGCCCGGAGCAGCTGGGCCCATTCAGATGACAAGGACGGGCGAATGGCGTGAGCCCAAGGAGGCCGCAGGGCCCCGGCCCAGCGCCCCCTCCCCACTGGGTAATCGCTACCAGATGCCCGGCCACTGACGTCACTCGCAGGCCTAGAGAGGGTCTTGGGACTCCAGGGAGCCGGGAATGCTTGGACCAGAATCAACATTCCAAAAGGAAATGAGCGGGGGTCGCAGCCGTGGCTGCTTTTTGGTGCCTGGCACTAGGGCCCGGGCAGGGGCAACACTGGGTGCCCCAGCTCTCCTTCAAACAGCTCCCCTGGGATGAGGGCCCCAGTGGTTCGATGGGAGGCAAAGGACACTTGGGCAATGCAGTACTGAGGGAAGGAGAACGGTTTCAGATCCTCCTAAGGGGAGAGAGTGTCTGAAAACACGTAGGAGCAGGCCCTCCAGCCTGAGGCCAGCTGTGGCTCCCATCTTGCCAAGCCAAGGCCAAGCCATTTCCCCTCTGATTTCTCCTCTTGCCACTCCCTATCTCCCCCATCCTGCTCTGGTCTGGTTACTCTGGGCTCTGTCTTTGCTTCTGAAACATGCTGAGGACTCTCCTACTTCAGGACCTTTACACATGCTCTCCCCAAACCTCAATAAGCACTTTCTCTGACAGCAAAAGGCTTTGTCCCTCACCTCCTTTGTTCAAACATCACTTCCTCACAGAGACTTTTTTTTTGGAGGGTACCGGGGATTGAACTCGGGACCTTGCACTTGGCAGGCAGGTGGAGGAACCACTGAGCTACATCCCCAGGCTCTCACAGAGACATTTTTCTGACTAATCTTCCTAAATTGCCACCACCAGCCATTTCCCCCAAGACCAATTCCCTCACTTGATTTTACATTTTCTTGGTGGCTGTTTTCTCTCCTAGTTGTCCACATAACTCATCTGTCTGCTTTACCATCTCTCTTGCCTGCACTGGCATTAGGGTTCCAGGGTAGGGTCTTCGGGGCTCACTGCTGTCTCCCCAGAGCCTAGCAGCTTGAGAATCTCAGTAAATATAAACATGAGTGAAATGCTAAATCCACTGAGATCCCCAGCACATTATTTCCTTTTGTTTCTTGGTTTTGTTCACTTGTTTTTGAGACAGGGTCTCAATAGGCAGTCCAGGCAGGCCTTGAACTCATTATGGAGCCCAGGTTGGCCTCAAACTCACAGCAATCCTCCTGCCTCAGCCTCCTGAGTGCTGGGATTACAGGCATGTGTCACCATACTTGGCTGCATCTCATTATTAAGTCAGCATTGTAAAATGGGTTTCCATCACCTCCTGCTCAGGGTGTTCACCTCCTGCTCAGGGTGTTATGTAAAGTCACGTAAAATAATGGTAGACAAGGGCTGGGGATTTAGCTCAGTGGTGCCGCTGCCTGCCTCACAAGTGCAAGGTCCTGAGTTCTATCCCTTGTAGGGCAAAAAAGAAAAAAGTTAATTTGTATAAAATAATGGTAGACCAAACTTTGAGGTTTTTACTTACAGGTGGGGAAAAATGACCTGTAGGTTAAGATCTTGGAGCTGGAGATTTAGCTCAGTGATGCTGTGCCTGTCTCGAAAGCCCAAGGTCCTGAGTTCAATCCCCAGCATCACAAAAACAAACAAAGATCTTGGCCTTGGGTGTTGGTCAGGCCCTCTCCAACCCTCAGGCCTCACCCATAGAGTAACAGAGGCACCCACTCTCCAGGGCTCGTCAAGGCTGAGTCACCCACTGTGAGCCACTGTGAGCCGCACCAGGACCATCTCCTGAGACCCTGGCCTGACACCTGCTGTAGGGCTGGGGTGGGCAGTGTCAGAGCCCCCGACTCTCTCCAGGCCTCACTTCCTCCTCTGTGCTGTGGGCTGAGGGGGCTCCAAGGCTCTGGGCCCTGCAGTCTCACCAAAGGAGGCCCTGGTCCTTGGGTGCTGGGCAGGAGCTGGCAGCCCCTCCTCCCTCCTTCCTGCTCCTCTCATGATCTCATGGTGAACAGAGCACCAGGAAACTCCTGCAGCCTCACCTCTTCCCCTTCCTTCCTCCTGCTCCAGGTGCACCCTGCCTCCCAGGGGCTGGGGACCGACACCTTGTGCAGCCACTGGATGAGTGTCCCTCTCTGGTTGCTCAGGCAGGGGGCCCATCCTGCTCTCTGGGGGTTCTTACCCCCCAAGAAGGCCAACGCAGGCCCTTGTGGGCTACTGGGGAGCAGATGCCTGGAGTCAGCAGGGCCATTGTGGTCATGAAAGAGAGGGATTCCCCTGGTGCCTGGCACAGGGCTGAGGTTTGGGGACTCTTGGGAGAAATGTTCACAGGACTTGGAGGGCAGGTAGGACACTGGGTCTCAGGGCACCAGGACAATGCTTCTAACTCCCCTCCCCAGAACTTCTGGATACTCAGGTGATGGTGGGGGAGTCTGTCCACTTCCTCTAATAGCTCCAGGCCAAGCCTGAGGCCAGGACTAGCAGGCTTCTGCCTACAGGGAGAAAGGCTTGGGTGGGTCTTGACTTGACCTTCTTGAGGCCCAAGACCTTCACTCACAGCCCCTGGCCCCAAGGGAGGGGTGTGTATTTCAAGGGTTAGTGCACCGCCCTGCTTCCAGCTTCCACTTACAGTGTCAGACTGGCAAGCAAACCTTTCTTTCCTCATCCACAAATGGGGGTGCTAAAAATCCCTCTCTCCTTGGACTGTCCTGAGGAGCAGATGAGCAGATGCCCAGCCTGAGCAGAGGCAGGGCTGGGGACAGAATTATAGCCAAAGAAAGCTGGCTTGGAATAGTCCAGATGGCCAGGCGTGGTGGGTGGCACACGCCTGTAATTTCAGCACTCTGGGAGGCTGAGGCAGGAGGATAAAAAGTTCAAGTCCCATCTGGCCTATTTAGTGAGATTCTGTCTCAAAATTTAAAAAATTAAAAAAGGCCTGGGGACACAGTTCAGTGCAAAGGCCCTGGGTTCAAGAACACATGCGCGCGCGCGCGCACACACACACACACACACACACACACTTTCCAGATGCCAGACCCATACCCAGGTTTGTAAATCTCTCCTGGGGTGCGAAACTCCCCCTGCTGCCACTCGTGCCTTGCGCTGGCCCTGCCCGGGCCCAGATCAGTCACTCACCTTCGAGGCCCCAGCGTGGGGCATCTCCTGCCCACTGCAGTCATGGTTCCCCGCGGTGGGCCCCAGCAGCAGCCTGGAGACCTCCTCAGAAAAGCTACCGCCTTTCTCAGACCACCAAACCACGGAGCTCAGAGCTGGACTCCAGGGGCGGAGCTTGACCTGTAGACCCCGCCCCTCCACGCCTTTCTGCCTTCTGGCCTGCCCCCTTCACCGCCTACTCCTCCAGTGGAAAGACCCGCCCCTCCGCTTCCTCCCTCGCTCCGCCCCTCCCCCCCCGTCAGTCTAAAGCAGGGGAGGCCACGCCCCCAGAGCGCACTCCTCCCACCCTTCTCGCTCCGCCCCGCTCCCCCGCCCGCTTTCCCTACAGTTCGCCCTGCCAGGAAAGGCCACGCCCCTAGGCACGCCCTCCCCGCCCCTCTCCCGTGAAGGAATCAGCGTCCTTGGGGGGAGGAAGCTCCCAGGCTCCCAGGCTCCCTGGCTTGGGGAACCTCAAAACTCCCGGGGGCCTACTGGGCTCTTATCGCTGCACATCCCGCCCCTCCACGCCTGATTGAGACTGAATTCAGGGAGAGGGTGTCCAGAGAAGGAGCCTGGGGCGCCCGGGGATGTGCAACCCGGCTGGGACAGAGGACTTCCCCACTGCAGTTCGGTTTCTCATCTACTATTTGAAACAGTTGCACCCTCTTGCTAGTTTTCTCTGAAAATGTTACAGGTCAGGGTCAGCACAGTGCCTGGTTGTAGTGAGCACTGCAGATTTCTTCTTTTCGGCCCAGATGTTCCGGGGCGGGGGACACCATCCCTCCCGCCCCTGGCCAGCACGTACCCTTCTGAGCACGCATCCCGGGGAACTCTGCCCAGCTCGGTGCCTGCTGTAGGGTCCTCAGGCTTTCTCATAGGGTCCGAAGGGCCGGGTCCCCCTGCCGGCATGTCCTCCAGGAGGCCACCAGCCTCCACCACATCCCTGGCTGCCTCCAAGCCGGGTGGGTCAGGCAGACCTCGAGGGGCCACCTCCTGGGCCTTCTGGGTGGCCTTTTTGTCCCGAGCCTTCTTGAGGTTGGGCCTAGGCATGGTGCCCATGTGGCTATACATGTCACTGGAGCGGGCATAGGCTGAAGGGCTCTTGGGAATTGTCACCATGTCATCCTGTGTGGCTTCGAAGGTGTCAGGCTCCAGAGGGGGCCGGATACTGATGGGGGCCGAAGATCGTCTCAGAGTGAAGGACCGGGGAAGGTTGGAGAGACTCCCAAGGCCCTTGAACTTGAAGAGCTCTGGAAAGCAGGAAGCGAAGGAAAGCAATCATTGACAATGCCAGCAGCATTGATTTTTTTTGGGGGGGGGGTTACCGGGGATCGAACTCGGGTCCTTGTGCTTGTGCAGCAGGCAGCAAAACCACTGAGCTAAATCCCTGGTCCCAAGCAGCACTGATAATAATAATAAAAACTACACTGCAGCCTGAATCCCAGCACATGGGAGGCGGAGGCAGGAGGGTCTTCATGAGTTTGAGCCCAGGCTGGGCTCCACAGTGAGCTCAACAAAGAAACAAAAATAACCATTGACATGAACCTGGGGGCTGAGGGAGCGTCCATACCAGCCTCTATGTGGAGGGTTGGGGGAAAGGAGCAGGAAGTAGTCGCCGATCCAAGGGTCGTCCACCCGCCCATCTGGGGTCCTCTCCTTCCTGTGCTCCGTTCCTAGCTCAGCCACAGTGCTCAGGTGATACCATCTTTCCCTCACTTCCGGAAGGGTACGGAAGCTGTGAGGTCACTGCTTCCTGCCCCCATTGTGGGACTATCCTCGCTCATGGCTACCACCATCCAAATGAGTAAAAAGGAAAAACTGGCATTTTCCACTTTCTTAGCGTCCTCCGCCTCTATCCTCATACCCACTCTGGGACGTAGGTAGGAGGTTCCCCTAAAGGTGGAAACTCAGGTCCAGAGAGGGAGAAGGACTTGCTCACGTCACGCAGCAAGGCTGTGGCTGAGCCAGATGAAGGCCCATGGCTGGGGACTGTGGGGCCCGGCAGCTTTGTCCCCAGCCCTGCCTGACTCAGCCCCCCATACTGTCCCCCAGTGCTCTGCTCTTAAATGGCTCTGCATGGGAGAGATTGCACCATGGGCCAGAAGGGGGCCAGTGACAGCCCAGCTTCTCAGCACCTTGAGCTCTGTTTCCTGAGCACCAGGGAGCCAGAGGGACAGTAGTGGGAACAGCAAGGAAAACTGAGGCCCCAAGTCCGGGGATGGGATCAAGCCCTACTCCTCACCCCATGGGAACCCAGGCAAGCCTGGGCCTCAGTATTTTCACCTGTGGAACGCACAAACATGTGCACACGCATGATGTCAGATCAGAGCACACAGGGGACAACAGTGTGCTGGGGCCGGTAGGGGCTCAACTGGGGAAAGAAACACAGCAGTGGGTGGCAGTGGCTCGCCCTGGAGCTGTTTTAGGACTTCCAGCCTCACTGCTGATGGGAATGTGGGGCAGCCCCCCACAACGCCGTGTGACCGTCTCCCTTGCCCAGCTGTGAGATCAGAGACTGAGATGCGGCGAGGGACAGAGACAGATGCAGAGACAGACAACCGAGTGGAGAGCTGAGCACCAAACCAGCCGAGAGACAGAAAGAGGAGAGACGGGGCCAGAGTGTGGACAGATGGGGACATGGCGAGATGCTGAGGACAGGCAGAAATGGACAGAAAGAGAAACAGAAAGGAGACAGTGGCGACAAGCCAGATGCAGGGAGAGCCGAGGGGACAGACACAGGGATGGGGACAGCCGCACTCACTGAACTTTTTGCTGGACTTCTTGGGCCCCTCCGTCATCTTGGCGAATGGTGTGAAGCCCCTGGCCAGCTTGACATCGGGGTTTCGATGCCTCCCCCACCCGTTCCCCTTTCTCTCGCCCTCCCCGGCTTCCTCTGTGTATTTTTAAACCCGCGAGACTCCCACAGCCCCACCCCCACCCTCTCCGCAGGGGGCGGGGGCTGGGGCCTCCCTTTCTGCCCCCAGGGCCACTTCCTGGCCTCAGCCCCAGGGGCAGGGGGCACAGCGCAAGCCCATGGGACCTGGGTGGGCCGGGAAACAGACCACAGGCTCTGGGATCAGCGCCCACTGGGCTGGGGCCATGGGGGACCTGCCAGCCTCCATCTGGGGTCTGGGATGACACTTTATCCCAAGCCTCGGTGCCCAGGAGACAGACTGACAGCTGTGACAAGCAGAGTGTTGTGGGTAGGCCTGGGGCTCTGGGCCATTGGGCCCAAGTTCAGCTCTTGGCAGGCCATTTAGTCACAATGTGATCTTGGACTAGGAGCACTTCCCGAGCCTCAGTTTGCTTCCTTTGTTCCGTCCGCCAAGCAGAGCCTGGCACAGAATCCATGGCTGCTGAAGCATGGTTGCTCTTTTCCAAGCTAGCAGGTACCTGAGGACTTGATCTTCCACATCTATAGGACAGAGATGGGGAAACTGAGGCACAGAGTGGCAGAGGGGTTTCCCTAGGTCTCACAATGAGTCAGTGACACAGTCTGGGTTACAACTTGGCTTTCCAAACCAGCTGTGGTGGTGCATGCCTGTAATTCCAGCACTTGGGTGGCTGAGGCAGGAGGATCATTTTGAGTTGAGGTCAGCCTGAAGGACAAAGCGACACCCCCTAGCCCCCAGGGCTGGTGTTCTTCCACCTTACAACTTCCTTTGTGTTGGCTGTGTGTGTGCCCTGGGGATGGAACCCAGGGCCTGATGCATTTGCTACCACAGAGCCACACCCCTCGCCCAGCCTTGGCTCCCTTGTCCTCGTTCCCGGGCTGGGACCCTGGCTGTGAGAGAGGGGCTCATGTTTGTATGGGCCCTTCCTGCATCCTCCATGTTGATAATGGCCCCCAAGTCATGCCAGAGGGAACAGGAAGCTGCTTGTCCAGCCACACAGTATGCGGGGCTAACTTCCACAGAGGCCACCTCCCCAGGCATGGCAGGTGGATGCGGTCCTGTGGGGAAGCACCTGGATGAGCCATTTTACTTTTTTATTTTTATCATCCTGGGGATTGAACCCATGGCCTGTGCACTAAGCCACATCCTCCCCAGGCCCTTTTAAAATTTTATTTTGAGATAGGGTCTCGATACATCAAGTTGCCCAGGATGGGGCTGAACTCGCCATCCTCCTGCCTCCGCCTCCCAGAGTACTGGGATTATAGGTGTGGGCCACCACACCTTGCTCAAACTGAGCCTTCTGATAGGGTGAAAAGAACCCCAAGGGCCTGTGGGGATGGGACTCAGCCCTGAGGTCATGCAGCAGAATCCTGCTCCCAGACAGGCCCGGATGCCCCCCGTGCTTGAAGTGCCAGCAAAAGGGCAAGGTTTCTGGGCCGTGGACTTTGGGGCAAGGGTCCCCAACCCCAACCCTACTGCTGAGCCAGAAGCCCCCACAGACTATCATTTAGATCCACAAACAGACCCAGTAAGCAAATCCTGGTACTTGTCCCCACTTCACAGATGAAGTTGAGGAAACTGAGGCCAAAGAGGAGCAGATATCAGACAGACAGCCAGGCTTCCAAACTCCTGGACTGCTGCCCAGGTTGTGAGGAAACAGAGAGGATCTTATAGCCTGGTGGAGGCTGGGGGTCTTCTTCATGAAAGGCAGAGTGTGGATCCCAGTTTTTCTCCCAAGAGACACTTCCAGGGCCCGGTCTTTAGCTCAGTGGTTCCGCCGCCTGCCTCAAAAGCGCAAGGACCTGAGTCTGATCCCCGGTACCAAAAAAAGAAAAAAAAAAAAAGAGAGACACTTCTAGTGTGACTTAGGGTAACTGCCCTGGCTGTGCATCAGCCAGTACCAGCTTCCTGCCAGGCCAGCTCCCAACTTGCTGTGTGTCATGCACAAGAGACTTTGTCTCTCTGAGCCTCAGTTTCCTTATCTGTGAAATGGGATTCCGGCAGCCCCTGCTTCCTAGGAGACATCCTGACCAGTACATTGGGCCTCTTGGGGCTGAGACAAGGTGTATAGGAAGGAGGCTCGCTGATCGAGGCCATGCGAGCCCCAGTGGCAGGCAGGCACACCATGTGAGCCTGGGAGCCCCGGCTATGAGAGCTGCGTTGCTGGGCAGAGGCGCCCTGTCAGCCAGGACTAGGCTCGGACTGCTGTTGGTGGGCGCCAGGGCAGTTGCTGTCCTCCCTGGGAGAATGAATGGGACTCAGTGTGCTGAGCTCAGAGTCCCCTTTGTGCTGCCTCGAGTGGCCGTTGGGAGTGCGGCCGGAGAGCTGCTGGCAGTGGCCATCCCACAGGCCCAACCCAGCCTGTGTTGGAGGCCAGCCCAGCCCACCACATGCTGCAGCCCTGAGCACCAAGCATAGGGCCCAGGCAAAGGCGAGTTCAGGCCCACTTGCATGACCCTGGGCAAGTTGTGTCGCCTCTCAGCCTTTTTTCCTCACCAGTAAAATGAGCCCTGTACAAAATCAGAGGACCTTGCGGAGGCGACCATTTGTGTTTCATTCACTGTGTCTTTATTTGCAGGTTCCAAAGAGACCTTAAACTGGGCCTGGTAACACACCTCCCAGCACTTGAGAGGCTGAGGCAGGAGGACAGCCCTGAGTTTGAGGCCAGCCTGGGCTACAGAGTGAGTTCAAAGCCATCCTGAACTACATAGTGAGATCTGTCTCAAAAAACAAAAATCAAAGAGACCTCAAGCTTCCCAAGAGAGGAATGGGCCTTTCCCACCCTCCTTGGCCCTTGCTCTATGGGAACTACATTGCAGGGGCTCAATAGATGCTATTCCCTGGTTAACCTGCTTGGCTGGTGCTGGGGACAGTGTGAGATGATGATAAATGACCCTGAACTTTGAGAGCCTAGCGATCTGGCTTTAAATCCCGACTCAGAAGTTTCCTGGCTGTGTGACCTTCAGCAGGCTACTTCTCCATTCTGAGCCTGTTTCCTCTTCTGTCACTTGGGCCCAATAAGAGCAACCTCCTAAGAAGTGTCAGGGAGACGACGCATGTCAACACAGGAGACAATGAAGCGGTGGGAGCAGGACTTCCACAGTCAGGCAGGGCCTGGGTGCCACACAGCCATTCTCTGTCCTGTGTCCCCCACCCAGGGAATTTTCCAGCAGCTGAGAGTCTGTCTTCCCTTCCCTTCCATGTGCCCCACCTGTCCCTGGTCCAGGGAGGAACACAGACATCCAGACCAGGGTCAAAGCTGGCCAGTGGCTCCCTTTCCTACTTGGTGCCTCAGTTTCCCTAATAGTTAAATGGCACAGGACCAGAGACTTTCCTGGGGCCTGCTCAGCCAGCTAGTCAACAGACATTAGCTGAGGACGGGCCACATGTCTGGACCTTGTCAGTTTAGTCAGCCTACCAGAAGCAGGTGACACCACTCAAACCAGCTAAACAGCTGGTGTGGTGGCCCACGCCTAAGTCCTAGCACTTGGGAGGCTGAGGCTGCTGTGTTTTTGAGGCTAGCGTGGGCTACATAGTGAGTTCAAGGCCAGCCTGATCTAGTGAGATCCTGTCTCAACAAAACAAAACAAAACACAGAAAGGGGCCAGGGATTTAGCTCAGTGGTTTCGTTGCCTGCTGCGCAAGCGCAAGGACTCAAGTTTGATCCCCGGTACCCCCCCCCCCAAAAAAAAAAAAAACCACAGAAAAAAAGCAAACTAGAGGTTAAAGCAAGTGGGATGTCACTCATTCCTCCTTCTTCATCTGGCTTTTACCAGCTTTTGTGCTGCGAGGCCCAGGCCTAAGCAGCTGGGCAGCCTTCCAAAGGGCTCGTGACAGCTCCTGCCTCCTCCTCACCAGGGCTGAGGGCCCATGGCCCTGAGGGGAAGTGACTGGCAGATGTCAGGGTTCAGGCCAGGGATACTGCGGTGGAGGTGGCAACATCACCGGAAACTCAGCTAAGTCCTCTGCCACAGGATGTGACTTAGGGAGAGTTCATGGGAAACAAGCAGCAGGCTTGGGCCTGAAAGTCTGCTAGCACAAGCCAGGCAAGCCAGGGGCAGATCTGCCAATGCTGCTGTCCCTTCCCACATCCCACCTTGGCCCTAGGCCATGGGGCTTTGCTTGGCTCAGACGGGTGGGGCCCTGACATCGAAAGTGTTTGGCGTTCCACCGACCTGCTTCATGCACTAGTGTGGCCACTCGCCAGCTGTTTGACCCTGGCCAAGTAACACCACTTCTGAGCCTCGGGCCTAGCACACACAGTGGAGGTGACAGTAGTGCCCACTTCATTTGGCTGACAATTGATATAACTCACATAAAGCGCTAAGTGTAGAGCTTAGACCATTTTCTCTCGAGAAATTGTAACTACTGTGATTATTTCTCCCTCACTCCTGATTCAACAGCTTCCTGCTTTTAACCCATAATTTACCCATGAAACCTGCTCTAGTTCATTCCCTGACTTGGCTCCACACTGCCCCCAGGAGGGGGCTCCGCGTTCCTGTTCTTCCCCTTTAGTCTGGCAGGGCCTTTCCCCAGAACAGGGCCACTTGGGACACCAGGTCACTCAAAGCATTCCAGTCTTCCAGGAGGAGGCTCTAGGGGACCACAGTGTGGGGTGAGAGCTAGGAGCAATCCGAGGGCTTCCTGCAGGTGGAGAGGGAGCACAGTCCCTAGGGGAGGAGGGTGTGGGAAGCTGGGGGGGGGGCGACTTGAGATCCATCCACAGCAGGATGGAAAGGAGGGGACAGATTGAGGGTGAAGAGGAGGTAGAAAAGACAGTTTTGCTGGGCTGCTAACTAAGCAGAGCTAGAGGAAGAGGCGGGAGGCTCCCAGAGCCAGGAAGATGCTGGGGAAGGAATGGGTGGGGTAGTCGTGGGGGTAAGGAGGGCTTGGTGTCTACAATAAGAACGGCAGGCCCCACTGCCATCCTCCTGGCCAGACTGTAAACAGCGCGAGCATGAGATTCTTCACACTGAAGATTCAGCTTCATGTTACTGTGTGACCTTGGGCAAATGACCTTCCCTTTCTGAACTTTAGCGTCCTCTTCTGTAAAATGGGTGAATGGTCCTGAGTGTGGGACCACTGGTTCAGGATTCAGCAGGACCCCTTAGCGCTTCCTGGACACTCAGGGGCGCTGAATAAATCTTAGCCAGACCAGCTCTGGCGCAGTTTGGCCGAGGCAGAGATCTTTTGGGTCTCATTCCTGCCTTCTGGAAAACCGGTAGTGGGGTGGGGCGCAGGGGGTCCTGGGCTAGAAGGCCTGCTGGCGTTGCTCGCTCACCGCCTCCAGTGTCGCCGCGCCCCCTGGCGGCCGTCGGTTGCCATGTCAACGGCCGTTGGCGGGGGCTTGGCGGAGGCGTCGGCGGGGGCCGATCTCTCCTCCCAGGGCCGGAGGCCGCTTCCTTGGCGCCTCTCGACTTCGCCTCTGGGGGTGCACTCCCAGCCGAGGATGAAGGGGGCTCCCCGCGGCAGCTGGTGCTGAGGGGTAAACTGAGGCAAGCGGCAGGGAGCCCTGTGGCCAGGTGTCAAGCGTGGGGCCCCACCTCCGAGGGCGGAGGAGGGGCCGCGGGCGGTGACGCGCCGAGGGCGGCAGGCGGGCGGCGGGCGGCAGGTGCGGCCGCGGAGGGCGGGACGGCGGAGGGGGAGGGGAGGGAGGCCGGGCACCTCCCCCTTTATAACGCGCCCCCTCCTGGGCTCTCGGGCCGCCTCCTCGTCGGCGCTTCCCCGCTCGCCCCTCGCCCGGCTGCCCCGGGTCCGGGGCCGGGCAGGGCGACCCCCCCCCCAGGCCGCGGCTCGGGGACCGCCCCCCCCGCCCGCCGCCCCGCGCAGCCCGGCGGAGGCGGCGCCGTCGGAGGAGGAGGAGGAGCAGGGGACTGCGGCTGGCCCTGGATCGGGCGCCAGAGCGGCAGCAGCTCCGGCAGCAGCGCGGTCCGGGCCGATGCAGCGGGACGCACCACCCCGAGCCTCAGCCCCAGCGCCCCGGCTCCCCGCGCCCCCGATCGGGGCTGCCGCCAGCGGTGGCGGTGGCGGAGGCGGGGGCAGCAGCGGTGGCGGCGGAGGCGCCTCTGCAGCTCCGGCTCCCCCTGGCCTCTCGGGAACTACAAGTCCCAGGGGGCCTGGGGGCGGCCGGCGGCCGGAAGAGGCGGGATCAGCACCGCGAGGCAGGAAGTGGCCGTGGAGGCGGAAGTGGCGCGGCCGCGGAGGGGCTTGGAGCGCGGTGGCGGGACCCGGAGCGGCGGCGGCTGCAGCTGGGGCTAGCGGCGGCGGCGCGGTGGAGGCGGCCATGGCAAAGCAGTACGACTCGGTTGAGTGCCCCTTTTGTGATGAGGTGACCAAATACGAGAAGCTTGCCAAGATCGGCCAAGGGACCTTCGGGTAAGGCTGGGCCCCGAGGGGCCGGAAGCTCTGGGCCTGCACCTTTTTAGGGCCCACGTCTGGATGCTCAGGGCACGGCGCGAGGTGGTTTGGAAGCCGCCAGTCCCCGGCGCTGTTCCCTGGCCTCGCTAGGCCGAGCCGCAGCCCGTTCGGGCCTGCCGGCACCGGCTGGCGGAGAGGAGCGTGAGATCTGAGGTGGGGGGCGGGGAGGAGTTGCAGGGAGGCGCCCTGGAGAGGAGCGGGATCTCCCCGACCGACGCCAGGGTGAGAAGGGATCTGGGATGGAAAACAGGCTCGGAGAGAGACCGCAGAGACCGGGTGGTGGAGCAACCGCGTGCCCCGGTCTCCGGCCCCGCCCCGCCGGGATCTCCTTCCTGTCTCCGGGGCGCTCTTGGGGGAGGGGCGGGCCCTGCGGAATCGCCGCTGAGCTCCCCGGGCGCTCCCTCTTCGCCTGCAGGGAGGTGTTTAAGGCCAAACATCGCAAGACCGGCCAGAAGGTGGCATTGAAGAAGGTGCTGATGGAGAACGAGAAGGAGGGGGTGAGTATGGGTCCCGGAAGCCAGCTGCCCTGGACGCCGGCTTGGGTATTCGCCCTTTGCTTCTAGGAGTTTCATGTTGAGATTCAGTTTATACCTAGTAGCTCGGAAATTTCTATATTGTAGGGAATTTTTAAATTCAGTTTCAGTTGTTTTAAAGTAAAGCATCTGATGTTTCAGTGTTAGGCAACTATGGGGAGGGTGAGGAGGGACAGGGATGCTTGCATGTAGTGCTCGGTTATGGAAATTGAGCAACCTTTAAATACTTTTACCTTAGGGTTTAATTTTTTTAATGTAAAAGGGATGTACTGGCATATAGTTGTTGTTTGTTTTCTCTTTCTCTCTTTATCTCCCTCCCTCCCTCCCTCCCTCCCTTCCTCCCTTCCTCCCTTCCTTTCTTTGAGACAGGATCTGGCCATAAACTCACCATGCAGCCCAGACTAGCCTTGAACTCAAGGTGATCCTCCTGCCTCAGCCTCTCGAGTACTGGGATTGCAGGAGTGCACTACCTGTTTTTTTAAAGTAAATGGAACTCAGGGAATGTATCAGAAAGGAATGGTCTCTCTCCTAACCCCTGCTTAGCAGCTTTAGTCTAGCTTCCTAGAGACCTCTTTCTTAGCAAGGAAATTTCTTAATCTTCTTGTTTTGTTTTTGAGACAGGATCTCACCATGTAATCCAGACTGCTTTAGACTCATTATGGAGCTGGGGCTGGCCTTGAATCCATTGTGTAGCTCACGCTGTCCTTGAACTTGTGGTGTCCTCCAGCCTCAACCTCCCTCCTGCTAAGGGATTACTGGGGTGTACCACCATTCCCTGCAGGAAGTTTCTTTTGTTTTGTTTTTTGAGACTGGGTCTCTTTGCAACCTCAAACTGATGGGCCCCCTCCTGTCTTAGCCTTCCTAGTGCAGGCGTGTGCCACCACTCCCCACAGATTTCTTAATTTTTTTTTTTTTGGTACTGGGGATTGAACTCAAGTCCTTGCGCTTTTGAGGCAGGCGGAGTAACCACTGAGCTAAATCCCCAGCCCCAGATTTCTTAAATCTTAAAAACAGCCATTGGGGTTGGGAGCCTGAGGCAGGATCACCATCAGTGCAAGGCCAGCCTGGACCACATAGCAAGGACCACCCCCTCCAATTTTTAAAAATTAAATTAAATTTTGTTTTTGTTTTTTCTGGTACTGGGGATCGAACTCAGGACCTTTCGCTTGCAAGGCAGGCACAGTGCCACTGAGCTAAATCCCCGACCCTAAAAGTTTAAATTTAAGTTTAAAATTTTATAGTTTAGTAACAGATGTTTATGCCTGTTTCAGTTCATTGTCTCAAACCAGCTCCTTGAGGTGTACATGCTACTGTTACACCCACTTCATAGGTTGGGGATCCGAGACAGGTGATGTCAGCACATAACCCTCTTCGTCCTGACCTGGTTCCCTTAGTGTGGAAGCGGGGTCAGCTCCTTGGTCTGCAGCACTGTCACTTCTGACCGATTTCTCTTTCTCCTACCCAGTTCCCCATCACAGCCTTGCGAGAAATCAAGATTCTCCAGCTTCTCAAACATGAGAATGTGGTCAACCTGATTGAAATTTGTCGAACCAAAGGTGAGTTGCTTGGCTCTTGTGAGACAACGGGGCTTCAGTCAGTGGAGCTTATACAAAACCTAAGCTGGAAGCCTTTAAATTGCCACCTCCTGACCTCAAGACGCCCACTGCTTTCTTGTCCTTCATCAGAGCCAGTGCTTCCTCCACCTGGCCTGGTGCCCACCAATGAAGCAGTTGTACCCATGGGTGCTCTAGGGGGTGGGAGCTGGTGATGGGCAAGTGAGTTGGGTGTAGCGGTTTGACTCCGCCTTGCCCTTTGTGCTTCAGCTTCCCCGTATAACCGCTGCAAGGGCAGCATATACTTGGTGTTCGACTTCTGTGAGCACGACCTTGCGGGGCTGCTCAGCAATGTCCTAGTCAAGTTCACGCTGTCTGAGATCAAGAGGGTGATGCAAATGCTGCTCAACGGCCTCTACTACATCCACAGGAACAAGGTGGGAGCGGGGCCTGGGCTGCCGCTGTGTGGGTGCAGCTGAGGACCCTGGGGCTCTGGCTGAGCCCTCCTCCCCTCTGTCCTGTTCCTCTGCAGATCCTGCACAGGGACATGAAGGCCGCCAATGTGCTCATCACTCGGGACGGGGTCCTGAAGCTGGCAGACTTTGGGCTGGCCCGGGCCTTCAGCCTGGCCAAGAACACCCAGCCCAACCGCTACACCAACCGTGTGGTGACTCTCTGGTACCGGCCCCCGGAGCTGCTGCTCGGTGAGGATCCCGAGCCAGCAGAGGGAGGCAGGGGCCGGGTACCTGCCCGGCCGCAGCCTCTCACTGCCGGGGCTTCTTAGGCCTCTGGCCCCGGGGCACCTCGTCTCCGGAGGCCTACTGGCTCAAGGGGCCCTCCTGGTGCGCTCTTCTTCCCAGGGGAGCGGGACTACGGTCCGCCCATTGACCTGTGGGGCGCAGGGTGCATCATGGCTGAGATGTGGACCCGCAGCCCCATCATGCAGGGCAACACGGAGCAGCACCAGCTTGCCCTCATCAGCCAGCTCTGTGGCTCCATCACCCCCGAGGTGCGTGACTAGGCTGAGTGGGGTCTGGGGCTATGCGGCAGGAGGGTCTCCTTGGTGTGGAGGGGTGGGACATGCAGAGCTCCCCAGGGAAGGGGCTGCACGAGGTTGGGGCCTGGGCTCTGGAGCCTACTGGGCCCTGTTCGAGTCTCAGCCTGGCGTCAGCTGCCTTTGTGGCCCCGTGGGCGGGGCATTTAAATCAGTGCTAGGTTTCTCTTTTTGTTTTTTTGTGGTTTTTTTGAGACAGGGTCTCGATGTCCAGTTCAGGCTGGCTTTAAATTCACTGTGTATTCCAGGCTGGCTTCAAACTCCTGGCCATCCTCCTGCCTCAGCCTCCCCAGTGCTGGAATTATAAGCATGCGCCACCACACCACCTAGATTTCTTTTCTATAAAACAAACGCGCTTGGTGGTGCACACATGTATTCTCAGCACTGTAGGAGGCTGACACAGGAGGATCGAAAGTTCCAGCCTATCCTGGGCAACTTAATGACATAGCAAGATCTGTTTCAAAATGAAACAAAAAAAGAACTGGGGATGTAGCTCAGTGGGAAGGCCCTGGGTTTGATCCCTGCTGCTGCAGGAAAGAAAATGTATGCTTGTGTCAGGGTTGATTGGCATGGGCATCCCAGGTAGCTTGTGTGAAAGGCCTGGCACTTGGCGTGTGCCACATCTGTGGTGCCTACTGGTGCTTTTCCCTTGAAGGGGTGTGGCTCTCCCTTAGCAGTGGTCTGGGAACATCTGGTGGAGATGCTTGACCCGAAGAGGAGCTAACTCTGTCCTGTCAATGCCTCCCTCCTAGGTGTGGCCAAATGTGGACAAGTACGAGCTGTTTGAGAAGCTGGACCTGGTCAAGGGCCAGAAGCGGAAGGTGAAAGACAGGCTGAAGGCCTACGTGCGAGACCCGTATGCCCTGGACCTCATTGACAAGCTGCTGGTCCTGGACCCTGCGCAGCGCATCGACAGTGATGACGCCCTCAACCACGACTTCTTCTGGTCTGACCCCATGCCCTCGGACCTCAAGGGCATGCTGTCCACCCACCTGACATCCATGTTCGAGTACCTGGCTCCGCCACGCCGGAAGGGCAGCCAGATCACCCAGCAGACTACCAACCAGAGCCGCAACCCGGCCACCACCAACCAGACAGAGTTCGAGCGCGTCTTCTGACAGCTGGGCCTCCCGCCCTTAGTGCCGTTCTTTTACTTCTGCTATGTGACTTGCATTGTGGAGACCGTAGGGCATTTCAGTTCTTTACCATGTTTTATTTAATCCCTGCCAGGGCACCAAAAGCAACTGGCTGAGCAGACTGAAGTGGCGCCGTGGCTGAAGGCCAGGGGGCCGCAGGGGTCCTGTGCCCCATTGCTGGGTCTCCGGTCACCTTAGGACAGGAAGTGAGGCCGGAGAGATTCGCCGAGCAGTGACTTCCTCAGAGCTGCGGTGTGACAGGAGGAGGGGACGGGCCCCTCGCTGTCCCCAGCCGTCCTTGCGATGACGAGAGATGTGTGAGGAGCAGAGCTGGCCTCGGGGACCTTCTGCCCTTGGCCCGGGCCTCGGGAGCACCGGGGCCAACGAGGGCTCTTGGTTTCTTCAGTAGGAGAATTTTATCTTGTTTTTGCCTCCATTGTTCAGAGACATTCCTGGTGAAGTTCGGTCAGTTATAATTAAAAGTTGACTCTTCTTTTTCCTTCTTCCGTACGTGCTGTGTTTTCTGTGCTCAGACCCCATGTCTTAGTCTGCAGCCAGCAGTTAAGAGTTGGCCTGAAGTCGCCAGAGGTGTTGACGCTTTTGTTTTTGCTTTGGAGACAGGCAGGGTCTCAGTCTGTGGCCCAGGCTGGCCTCAAACTCGCAGCCTGGGATTGTGAGTGGGCCACCACGCCTGGCCCTGTACCCTTTTTTCTTTTTTTTTTTTTAATCTCCTGGTGTCGTAGTTACTTGTCTCATTGCTGAGACAAAATGCCTGATACCCAGAAGTTAAAGGGGCAAAGGTGTTTCTGGCTCAGTTTGTGGAGCTTTCTGTCCATAGTTAGGTGGCCTGGAGGCAGGGCTGCATGGCGGGGGAGAAAAGTCTATAGCAAGGAGGCAGCAAGGTTGTTGATTGGTGCCACCAGCACCCAGGGTGGGGCGCCCTAGTCCACCTTCGCAACTCCCCACCCGCGATGCCTGGGGCTTCCGGGGACTCCTAGATGCCAGCTGTAACAGCTGGGTACCTTGCAGACCAAACACGTGCATTCCAAAGGGTGGGTGCGGTGCCCCTCGACCTTCGGGGGCGTCTGAGGTGAGGAAGGGGTCTCGGTGCCCTGGTGAGTGGAGCCTCCGGCATCTGCTGTGAGCCATGTCCACCCTGGTGGCTCCGGGGTCCCGGTCTCCTGAGGCTGACACACACCTTCAGAGCCCAGAGGGTTCAGTCATTGGAATGACAATTACATCTGTGACTTGCAAAGGTCATTTAAGCTGCTGTGTGGAGGAAGTGCAAAAGGAAGTGACCAGAGGAGCGGAAGGATGGATGGCTGTGCAGATGACAGGAGGGACAGTTGGCATGAAGGTGGGTTCATGGGGCTCGGCTGGGACCCAGTGAGGAGCAGTGTGTTCTTGTGGGTACAGTTCCTGTGATTTTTTTTGTTTTTTGTTTTTGGTACTGGGGATCGAACTCGGGACCTTGCACTTGCAAGGCAGGCGCTGGAACCACTGAGCTCAATCCCCGGCCCAGTTCCTGTGACTTCTTGGGACTGCTCTCACAAAGCACAAACGTGACAGGTGTGGTGACACAAGCTCGTGATCCCCTACTTGGGAGGCTGAGGCAGGAGGATCGCCACAAGTTGGAGGCCAGCATGGGCTACATAGCAAGACCCTGTCTTAAAACCCAAGTGGCACAAATAAGCTGGCCCATTCAGTCCTGGAGGCTGTCACACCCCATGGAGACTACCTCCATCTTTCCAGGGATGTGGCGCTTGTCTTCCCTGGCTGGGTCTGTCAGGAGGACCCCAGTCACTGGGTTCAGAGCCCACCCGCCTCTACCATAGCCTCGTGCCACCAAGTGACGTCCACAGAGAGCCTCCTTCCACAGGAGGCCGCATGGAGTTCCAGGACTGCAGGGATATGGAGAGAATGCTTCAGCCCAGTGTGGCTAGGAGTCAGATTAAAACGATAGGGTGCCCTAAGGTTTTGAATATTAGCTTGACGGAAAATTTGGGACTGGCCAGTTCTTCAGAATGTCTTTTCTTTGAAGGAAGAGGGCTTCCATACAAGTTTTTTGTTATTGTTTTGTGGTATTGGGGATTGAGCCCAGGTCTTTCACACTGAGCTACGATTGCAGCCCTTTTTATTTTTGTTTTGTGGCAGGGTCTCACTAAGTTGCCCAGGCTGGGCTGGAATTTAGGATCCTCCACCCTCACCCTCACAGAGTGCTGGGATTATAGGTGTGTAACCATCACATCTATAGCCTAGATTTGGTTTTTTTGCAGTGCTCAGGATGGAACCCTCAGGATGGAACCCGGGCCTTGTTCCATGGTACACAGAGCTACACTCCCATGGTTGGTATTCTTGACCCTGTAATTCCACTCAACATACAATTTTTAGAATGATTGAACAGTGAGAGTCTATTATCCCATTCATTCCCCACCACAACCTTACTTTATTTTTATTAGTACATGTTTGGCGTGAATAATGATTATGTTCCTCGGGGAGCTGGGTATTGTGGCACATGCCTGTAATCCTAGCACTCAGGAGGCTGAGGCAGGAGGATCAATGCAAATTTGAGGCCAACCTGGGCTACATAATGAGTTCAAGGCCAGCCTGAATTAACAATATTCTGTCTCAAAAAGCCAAAAAACCCCACTTCTTGGCCTTTTGGCTAAGATCAAGCATATCAAAAAGCGAAAAAAAAAAACAAAAAAAAACTTGGGGAGCTGGTACATGTACATAACAATCTTAATTCCTTTTATGATCCTTTTGCTGCTTCTCCCCCCAAAACCATATTTATTTATATATATATATATGAATATACTTTTTCTTTGCAGTACTGGGGATTAAACCCAGAGCTTTTGCACTAAGCTGGATTCCCAGCTCTTTAAATTTTGAAACAGGGTCTGGCTAAGTTGCCCAGGCTGCCCTTGAACTTTCGATCATCCTGCCTCACCCTCCTGAGTAGTTGGGATCACAGGCATGTGCCACTGCCCCTGGCTACACCATATTAAAACAACCAAAGCAACCCCTAAACCCTGGAGCTACTTACTGTCTCCCAGTTCACCCTGACCCCCTTCCTCAGGCCCCCTAAAGAGGAGCTGGGACCCAGCCCCAAACCCTGGTGTGACATGGGCATTGCAACCGTCTGTGGAGGGAGCACGGGGCACAAAAAAGTACCCAGCTTAGGCCCCAGCCCTGATAGTGGCCAGCACGTGCAGGTCTCTGAAACAGCCAAGTTGAGCCCGGGAAGGCCAGACAGGTGACAGGCTGGGAAACGGAAAGCTCTTTACTGGCTCATTTCCATGTGTTTTTGTTTTTTGTGGGGGTTTTTGTTTTTGTTGAGGCAGGTTCTCCCTTTGTAGTTCAGGCTGGCCCTGAGCTCACTATGTGGCCCATGCTGTCCTCAAACTCCTGGCAATTCTCCTGCCTCAGCCTCCCGAGTGCTGGGATTACAGGCATATACCACCACGCCCAGCCATTTCTATGTGTTGTTGTTTTTTTCCTTTGAGAAAAAACCCTCCTATAAAAGGGACATATTTATTATGAGGACATCATATACAAGGTACAATCCTCCAGTAGCCTAAAATACACATGCACACTGTACATAAATTTATATTGTCAATATAAAAATACATCATCAACATTTCTAAGGACAACAAATACGAACCCAATAAATATTGCAGTTCTAAAACTTACATTAAGTGCTGGTGAATAAGATGACAGATATTGAAGGCAGAGGCCAAAGCAGATTAGAGAACCAACTCTTGGCTTCCGGTTTCAGATTTGACTGGCTTGGGGGAGGTATCCAGTATTCTCCATGTACTTCTCAATTCCCCAAACACTTCACAGTGCCTGACAGCATCAACTTTCAAAGACACAAGGAAGAAAAATTCTGTATTATGGCACTAATTTGGGTCACCTTCACACACGCCCACACATGTACTCTGACTGCATTTAGGGAGATCAAACACCGTCCATCATAAGCTTGATTAAGGCCTCTACACCTGACCCTTTCAGAGAGCACACCTGCGAGAGTATTTTCCTTCTCACAATCATCCTTTGTGTCCTGTGCTTATTTTTTTTTCTTTCAAAAATTGAAATTGAGGGGCTGGGGATTTAGCTCAGTGGTTCTGCTGCCAGCCTCACAAGCACAAGGTCCTGAGTTCCATCCCCAGTACCAAAAAAAGTGAAATTGTATGGATGGTCAGAAGGCCCAAATAAGAGAAAAACCAAAAATTAGCTCTAGCATGGGAAATGCACAAATGTCAGAAAATGGTCAAAGAATCAGTGGTTAAGCTAGAGTTCGGTGCCTTAGCGGACACTCAAGACCACAAATTGGCTACAGATTTCCTGTGTCTCAACATTGGACTCCCCACAGGGATAAGGTACTTCATGTCCTTCTCAAAACATGCATTACTGATTTTACCTATGGGTGAGCTTTTCAGTTTTGGTTTTGTTTTTTTTCGGTACCGGGACTCAAACTCAGGACCTTGGCACTTGTGAGGCAGGCATGGCACCACTGAGCTAAATCCCTGGCCCTAGCTTTTCAGGGTTTTTTTTTTGTACCAGGGATCGAACTCAGGTCCTTGTGCTTGCACAGCAGTTGGTGAAACCAGTGAGCTAAATCCCCGGCCCAGGTTTTTTTTTGTACAGGGGATTGAACTCCGGACCTTGCTCCTGCCTCAAAAACGGTGGAACCACTGAGCTAAATCCCAGGCCCTCTCTTCAGGTTTTAATGGACACATAACTGGGGAAGAACTCCGTGCGAAGTTGTGTGTAGGTCGGGAAATTCTTTCTGTTTTGGGTGTGTGGGGGGTGTTTCTGCCATTTGGGGTAAGGATCTCCTGCATGCCGTGATGGAGACAAGGGGAACAGAATGTTGTCTCCATCCCACAGCACACACTAGGTTCACTAGGGACTCTAGTTTTCATTCAAATGGGAACTCCCACAAACCATGCCCTTTCCCTGTCAGGCCATACTGACTTGTACTTAAATCTCTAACAGACAATTCAGTGCAGTCAGCATGGGCCTTTTGCTCTTCAAGCTACTGAGGAATCTCCTGGCCTGGAGTCAGACCTGGAAAGTGCGGAAATGGATGGCAATGAGGGTGGGACTGTCATGAGAAGGGCAGGACTTTATTTATTTATTTTATTTTTTGGTACTGGGGATCAAACTTGGGTCCTTGCCCTTGTGGGGCAGGGGCAGAACCACTGAGCTAAATCCCCGGCCTGAGGGTAGGATTTCTACGTCTTGGACTTCTCTAGCATGTTGAGGAACTTCCCTCGTGTTGTCTCTCTGGACTCATCCAGCCCCAGCTGATAGGCCGGGTTCTTTAGGCCTTTACCTTCTCCATCAAATTAGCTGTCATGAGGCTTCCCAGTTCTTTGAACATATCAACGTCATCACGTTCTATTTCAGCCATCCACTTAGGTGGAGAAGTAGTAATAGGACTTTTGGAGGAAGCTGCAAACTCAGCAACACCTGGCAATTCTGGCTGAATATCTGGTGAGGCACAATCAAGTTTTTTGAAACTTAGCAAAGATGCTTCCAGATCTGTCCAGTCTGTGGGAGATGCTATCTTCTAACCCATGTCATGTGACCGTGGCCTCTGTGTGTGTGTGTGTGTGTGTGTGTGTGTGTGTTTCTTGTACTGAGGATCCAACTCAGGACCTTGTGCCTTCTAGGCAGGCAGCAGCACCACTGAGCTAATTCCCCAGCCCCTCCATGTGTTGTTTGTTTGTTTTTGGTGCCGGGGATTGAACTCTTGAACTCGGGTCCTTGTGAACTTGGGTCCTTGCCCTTGCACAGCAGGTGACAAAACCACTGAGCTAAATCCCCAGCCCCCCTCCATGTGTTTTTGATGTTATCCTGCCCTGCAGGCTGGGGACTATGTTCTGTGTCCTGTTGTCTTTTTCGTTCTTTTTATTTTTGAGACAGAGTCTCACTGTCTAGTTGAGACTGGCCTTGAACTTACTCACTATGTAACCCGCGCTGGCCTCATACTCAAAGTGATCCTCCTGCCTCCGTTTCCAGAGTGCTGGGAGTACAGGTGTGGGCCACCATGCCCTGCTATAGGAATCTTATAGAATAAGAAGGCAAAGAAATGAAATGTTATCCTGAAACCCACCAAAGGTCTGGAAATCTCCCAGACACACCCCTTCCACCTCCACCCCCTCCCGCTGTTCACCTTTGACCTCCACCCAGTTGTTATTTAACCTCAGGGTGGTTCTGAGTAGCCCTGCAGTCCCATAGATACTGCCCATACCCACCAGCCAGCCGAGTTTCCGGGGCTGATCCCAGGTTGAGGATGGGAACCTATCAGGTATACCCTTCCCCCACCACCTGGGTCTCCAGTCCCAGGAGGTAAGGGAGGCCCGGGAGGCCCCACTTCCCCTCCCCCTCTTGCTCAGCTACCCCACAGCAGGCAAAGCTGGCTCGGTGGAGGTGAGTTCTGTGCCCCACAGGAAACTGAGGGATGAAAGGCGCCAGGTCCCTGCCTGTGTCCTCAGTGGCTGAGAAGTGAGAAGCGACCATGGAGTGGCAAGCCCTGTCTGGTTGTCCTTTCCCAGCCAGAACAACCTCCTTCCAGGTAGGAGAGCCGGTGGTCCTGGGCAGTCACCTGGCTCACTAAGCCTTTCTTTTTTTTGTTTTGTTTTTTGAGACAGGGTCTTGCTATGTTTGTTCAAGGTCTTCCTGGCTTTGAATTCACTATGTAGCCCAGGCAGGCCTTGAACTCTCAGTGATCCTCCTGCCTCAGCTTTCCGTGCACTTGATGGGAGCACAGGCATGCGCCTCCACGCCTGGCTAACCCTGACTCAGTGTCCTGGGCCTGGCACCTCCTCAGTCAGTTGCATCACAGGACGGCTCATCAGAGAACATGCCCCAGAGGAGTGGGGACTTGTCCAGGGACACGTGGTGGGTTATTTTTCTAGCCAGGGCCTAACCGGGGGCAGGGGGCATTGGCATTTCATGGGGCCACTCGCCAGCTGTGGGGCCTCTGGCTGAAGCAAGAGCCAGTTCAAGTGCAGAGCACCATTGGGCAAATAACTCCAGTCACCCAACAAGGCACACACCAGGTGGGGTCAGAGACCAGGAATGACCTGGGGTGGAGCCATGATCTTGTCCATGAGTAAGCTGCTTTTGCTGTTTGGCTCTGGTCACTGCTGAGAAACGGGGCTCAGGACACAACCTTCCTTGAAGATGCACATGTTATAGCTTCAGCACAATGCAGATGTTTAGAAAGAACTCACACTGACTGTTATTTAGGAAAATCTAGGTTAAAAGCCAGCATGCATTTGCCTGTAATCCCAGCACTCTGGGAGGCTGAGGCAGGAGTATTCCAAGTATCAGCCCAGCCTTGGCAATTTAATAAATTAGTGAGATCCTGTCTCAAACAATAAAATGAGGGCCCGGGGATTTAGCTCAGTGGTTTTGCCGCCTGCTGTGCAAGCGCAAGGACCCGAGTTCGATCCCTGGTATCAAAAAAAAAAAAAAGAAATGGAAAAAAAAGAAAAGTGAAAAGTAAAAGAAGGAAAAAGTTGAGTGTGGTGGCACACTCCTATAAATCCCAGGACTGGGGAGGCTGAGGCAGGAGGATCCACACAAGTTCCAGGCCAGTCTGGGGTATATAGTTTAAGATCAGCCTGAACTACATAGTGACACCCTGTTTCAAAAAACAAATGAAAAAAAAAAGAAGGAAAGCAAAAAAAAAAAAAAAATAGAAAGCCCACATCACAAATTAAAATCCTAGCCAGGAATTTCCAAGCTGGATCAAAAGAACTAAATCAGTTGGAGCTGGGTTTGAGCCAAATCCTTGGTCTGCTGCTTGCTAGCAAGTGATTCCTCTCTGCTCAGCTGCCTCTCCTGTAGATAGGGTACTGCCCCTGCCCCACATGGCATGGCACCAGGTCTAGAGGAAGGGTGCTTGGAGGTGAGATAAATTGGAAAAACAATTTCACATTTATTTATTTTGGTTGTTTGAGACAGGTTTTGGCTATGTAGTTGAGGCTGTCCTTGAACTCACTGTGTAGCCAAGGCTCGCCTCCCCCAGTGATTGTCCTGCCTCAGCCTCCCCTGTGCTGGGATTACAGGTGTGTGCCACCATTTGCAGCACTTACCTGATCTTCTATGTGTGGTATCTGTTTTGTGAAGTTGGGTGTGCTGGTATTTGGCACATATTTCTGTTTGTTTGTTTGTTTATTTTGAGACAGTCTTGCTATGTAGCCCAGGCTGGCCTCCAACTCTGGTGATACTCCTGCCTCAGCCTCCTGGGTGCTAGGATCATCAGCATGTGTCACCACACCTGGTTGTGTTTATAATTATTATCTCTTGTTGGGATTATCCCCTTCACTAATCTGTAGTGACATTTTTTTGCCTCTTCTAATCAGTGGCATTGTTGGTCTTATTGTCTCTTTCTAGGATATCCTTGAGAAATTTCTGGAATGCATGTTTGGTGGTCACAAATTTCTTGAGGTGCTCTTTGGCATGGAAAGATCTTATTTCTCCATCAAGTTTGAAAGACAACTTGGCAGGGTATATTAGTCTGGGTTGAAAGTTGTTTTCTTTTAGGGCTTGAAATACTTTACTCCAAACTTTCCTAGGATTTAAAAGTCTGTGTAGAGAAATCTGCTGTAGTTCTAATGAGTTTACCTTTGGAAGTCATTTGTTACTTTTTTCTAACAGTTTGTAAGATTTTGTCCTTCTGTTGAACATTCGGAATTTTTACTATGATAGTTGTAGAGAAGTGTTGCTCTGATTGTGTCTATTTGGGTTTCTATATCTGCATGTTAAAGTCTTTCCCTTTACTTGAAAATGTTTCAGCTATTACTTCTATGAGCAGGTTTTTTATGTCATTTGTGATGTCTCCTGATTTTTCACTAATTCCAATTAATCTTAGTCTTCTTTGAATCATCTAGCAGCTGTTGGATCTGTTTCCCATATTCTTCCCCCCCCACCCCCGTATTTGATTGTTTTGTTTTTGAGACAGGTCTTACTCTGTCACCCAAGCTGGCCTTGAACTCAGTTTCTCCTACCTCAGCCTCCCAAGTGCTGGGATTACAGGCATGAGCCACCATGCCTAGCTTCGTATTGTTTTTAAAGTATCCCTGAGTATATGATCACACACATCAGCCTTATTTTCTAGTTCTGAAACTCTGACCTCACATTGGTCACATTTGCTGCCCAAACTTTTCAACAGAATTTTTTATCTTCTGGATTTCTGTTTGGTACCTTTACATAGACTCTAATTCTTTCCAAAAGAATTATTGATCATTTTATTTTATCTATTTAGTTATGTCATCTTTGAGCTCACCAAGCACCTTATTGATCTGTTTTTATTTATTTGTTTGTTTATGCTGGGGTTTATAGTTGATTATAGTGGAAAAACTTTGTTTTCAGTATGTCAAACTCTTTAGTCAATGTCTGCTCTCCAGGGATGTGTTATAGGCTGTAGGCATGGCTCACCATAGGCCTTTGCCTCTGTCTCAAAATCTGACCCTCTGTTAATTTGGGCATGGGAAGGTGCAGTATAATTGGCCCAGCACCCAGTTCTCAGAAAAATGAACCAGAGTATTGTTTTGTTTTGTTTTGTTTTTTGGTACCAGGGATCAAACTCGGGACCTTGCACTTGCCGCCGGAACCACTGAGCTAAATCCCAGGCCCAAACCAGAGTATTGTTGTTGACACAAAGACAAACCAGACAGTGACATACAGTAAAAGCAACATCTATGCCGTGCTGGCAAAAGCAACAAAATCAGCAACAAGAATAGAGTCAAACTGGGTATTGATTGAGATACCATCAGAACCAAAAAAGCTACTATTATGCCAGTCTTACAGCAGAAAAGAGGTCTGTACTTACACTACAGACATAAAGACAAGCCAGATAGCAACGTACCATAAATATCTACTAAATGTACCAACTATATCACCATTAACAATAGAAAAGTTAAAGATTAATAAAGCATAACAGTAATACTAGTAAAGGTAGAGGGAGTGGGGAAGGAGAAATGAAAGAAGTAAAATTTTTATTTTAGTACTGGGCATGGAACTCAGGTCCTTCCGTTTGCGAGGCAGGCGGCAGAACCGCTGAGCTAAATCCCTGGCCCACTGAAAGAAGTAAAATTTGAAAAGAAAAGCAAGATGAGATAGAAGTGAACAAACAAGAAAAGAAAAACAGCAAAATAAAGAAGAAAAAAAGAAAAATGCCTACACATCCCATGAAGAAAACAGAAATGAGTACAAAAACATTTCTCTATGTGTGTGTTTTGTTTTGTTTTTTGTTTTTGTGTTTTTGAGACAGGGTCTTGCTGTGTAGTTCAGGCTGGCTAGTGGTGATCCTCCTGCCTCAGGCTTCCGAGTGCTAGGGTTACATGGTGCGCCTGGCTTCTCTGTGTTGAATGAGTGGTTTCTTTGCAGGGTCTGTCATATTGGAACCCACCAGCTAGTGGTCGCTGCTAAGACCTCGTTTGTTTTCACCATCATTTTGTGTGTGTGTGAATGCTGAATCCCACCTGGCCTCTTCTGCTGGGTATGGTCAGTCACCACCCTCAGGCTCTATTTACTCCATCCACTTCCAGTTTCCATATCTTTCCGTGCACCCCAATGCATGGCTTTCTCTGCTAGCTCTATGGCCTGTGGCTTGTGAGGTGGCCCCCTGCTCCAGAGACCGCTCTGTCCATACACCCAGGCCATGACAACTGTCCAAGCTGATGTGAATCCCTGGTCGTGTTGGCTGTTGGAGCAAACATGCCACCGAGCTCTGTGTAAAATGTAGGCAGCAGGGTGAGAGGCCAGGCAGTTTGAAGCACTTAATCCCAGGACTTTCACACCCAGCCCTTTCCAAAAGCCACACACAACCAGCATGGCTTCTCAACTTGCAGGGTGGGACCCCTGTATCCTTTCTGGTCTAGGCTTAAACTTTTCCAGGGGTCTATGTCTAGCCCATGCCCTCTCTGCAAATGTCTCTTGTGGTCGTCTCCCACTCAGTCACTGTGGTAAGGTGGCCCCAGAAACTCTGAAGTGTAGTTGGTCTGTCTTAACCCTATCCTGAAATGGCTCCTGATAGAACATTCTCAAACATGGGGGCCACTGCACTGGATTTCTTCTCCGAATCTAGCTTTCCATGCAAAAGGAATCACTTTCAGAGTAAAACTGCCTGCTATTTTTGGAGTTTACATAACCAGGGGCTTTGGGGGGGGGGCGGTGCTAGTCCTGCTGTCCTGGTCCATTGTTTCTGCCTGGAGTTGCCAACCCTCTGGGGCTGACCTTGTGTCTGTGGAGCCTGGTCCCCTCCCTGGGCGCTGGGTTCAGCTTTCCTTCTTTTCTCTGTTCTGTTGTGCCAGCTCAACAGCTCTTCCTGTCAGCTCTTTCCTGGTTCCCAAAGACCTACTTTTTTCTTCACCAACTTGTTGTTTTCCAGGTCCCTCCATTCCAGATCCCGGAGAGGCTGTGTTTTGCTGCTGGTCTTTTCTTTGTTATTTTTTTGAACTTTCTTCTGTTCTGTTCTGTTCTGTTCTTTTTCTTTGTGGTATTAGAGATCTAACCCAGGTCCTCATGCCTGCTAGGCAAGTACTCTATCACTGAGCCACATTTCTGCCTTTTTATTAAAAAAAATTTTGTTGTTGTTTTTGGTGGGGGATTGAACTCAGGTCCTTGCCTTTGCAGGGCAGGCGGTGGCACCACTGAGCTAAATCCCCAGCCCTATTTTTTATTTTATTTTTTTGGTACCAGGGTTTGAACTCGGGTCCTTGGCTTTCGAGGCAGGCAGCAGAACCACTGAGCTAAATCCCTGGCCCTGCTGGCCCTATTTTTTAAATTTTGAGACAGGGTCTCACTAAGTTTCCTAGGTTGGCCTTGAACTTGCAATTCTGCCTCAGCAGCTAAGGTAGCTGGGATTTACAGTCTTATGCCACCACACCCAGGCTTCAGTTTCCTTCTTCTTCTTTTTTCTTTTGTTTATTTTTTTGAGACAGGGTCTCACTATGTATCCCAGGCTGGTCTCCAGCCCCGGGGTTATCCTCCTGCCACAGCCTTGAGTGCTGCGATTACAGGCCTGCACCACCACGCCCGGCTTCAGTTTCCTTTATTATTATTTTATTCTTTCAGTTTCCTTCTTTAGTTCCCTCTCAGCCCCTGTACTGGGCTGAGTACACCACATTGCCTTTCCCCACAGAGTCCCTAGACTCCAGTGTAGGGCCCAGCACAGAGCCAGTTTCTTACCAGATGAATAAATGGATAAATGAGCAATTCCCTTTCTTGGGGGAATAAGGGGTAAAGCAGGATCCTCAGATGCCCTTTAGTTGTGGCTCCAGCCTCCTCCCACCCCACATTCACCTGTGGATCAGCCCTTCCCTGCCCCCGACTTTCTTTTCTTTTCTCTCACGACAATGACTTTATTCCTGTTGTCTTCCTGGGAGGGATAACAGGATGCCTTCACCCGCCACAGCCCAGCCGTTCCTGGCAGGTGTATGATGAAAGTCCCTTTGATTTTTCCTTACATTTTGTGCAATCCTGGGGATTGAATTCAGGGCTTTCACACTGAGGTACATCCCCAGCCCTTTTAATTTTTTTTTTCGTTTTGACACATGGCCTCGCTTAGTCGGTAAGTTATTCAGGCTGGACTGGAACTTGTGGGCCTCAGCCTCCCATAGTGCTGGAATTATGGGCAGGTACCTTTATACTTCTATTTCCTTCCACAAACATCTGTGGCTTTTCTCGTAAGAAGCTGTCATATAAAGTAGGTGAATGGACTGTAAAGGAAAAACAAATGGCTTTTAAATATGAGAAAACGTAAGCTGGGCATGGTGTAAGCCCAACACTCTGGAGGCTGAGGCAGGAGGATCACTGCAAGTTCATTGCCAATCTGGGCTCCATAGTGAGTTCTAGGCCAGCCTGAACTTCATAGTAATGTCTCCAAAACAAAAGAAAGAAAAAGTGTTCCACCTCCATAACTGCCTTGAGACCCACCCCCCTCATTGGCAAGTGCAGTCTGGGTCTGAGGAAAAGGAAATGCTGGCCCATGCCCTGCTGGAGGGGGAGAAACCAGCACCGCCTCTGAGGAGCACAGTGGGGCAATAGGTATGAAAATGTCACATGCCACTGGCCTTTGACCTGTAATTGCACTTCTTGGAATTGATTCTCTGGTTTTGCGCACAGAGGGAAGAAACAATGAGGGTAAAACATCACTGGGTACAGCATGGCTTGTGATGGCAAAATACTGGAAAGCACCGAAACATCCCTCCCTAGGAGACCAGCCCAATATACAATAGTAGTTCCACACCACGGAGCACTGGAGCTTCAGGAAAACAAATTAGCCTGGCACAGTGCCATGTACTTACAAACCCAGCACTCAGGAGGGTGGGGCTGCAGAATTGCAGGGCAGGGCTAGCCTGGGCAACTTAACAAGCTCCAGTCTCAAAAGAAAAATATAAAGGGAAGTAGCTCAGCTCCAGGGTTCTATCTCCAGTACCATAAATGAAAAAAAAAAAAGCCAAGGAGTCAGCTCATAGTCCAAAATAAGGTCCTATATATAAAGGTCTGTAGAGGTCATGGGGTGTAGCCCAGTGGTAAAGCTCTTACCTAGCATGTGTGAGGCCCTGGGTTGGTAGCTCAATCTAAGGCCTTGGGTTCAACCTCCAGCACTACCCCTAAAAAGTTTATGAAGAAAGTATAGCACAGGCTCACCTATCTACCCATGGTCTCGCTATCTGTGAGTGTGAAAAGGAGACAGACCCTCAGGGAGGCCACATGGCCACTAAAGACCTGAACTTGTGGCAACTTGGGGGGGTGAGGGTGGGAAAAAGGACTGGGCCCAGAGTTCAAATGCTGCTTTTGTGACTTGGGCGTTTACCTTTACTCCTCTGTGCCCCCGGTTTCCTTCCCCTTACACAGGATGGTGACCACACTGACACCTGCTTCCTAGGGTCCCTGTGAGGACAGGGTGAGCAACTGTGTGCCAGTAGTGTTTATAGCACACTCTACTCCACAGAGAGGATACTACGCAGTTTCCTACATAAATATCTAAAAGGGTCTCACTATGTATCCCAGGCTGGCCTGAACTCACAGTGATCTTCCTGCCTCAGTCTCCCGAGTGCTGGGATTACAGGTGTGTAATTATAGCTGGGTAAGAAAGTAAGATGCAGAAAATATCACCTGCATTGACTTGATAGCTGTGTAGGTGAGTCTGTGATTTCATGAGCGTAGAAAATGACAGGACACCAGAGATTTAGCTCAGTGGTTTTGCCGACTGCTGTGCAAGCCCAAGGACCCAAGTTCGAACCCCAGACCAAAAAAAAAAAGAAAGAAAATGACAGGACACATACTCAGATTAGCCATGAAGGAAGAGTGTGTGTGTGTGTGTGTGTGTGTGTGTGTGTGTGTGTTGGGAGCTGCCGAGTGAGCAAAAGAAAGATGTTCAAAGCTTCTTATAATCATGTTAATGCAGCTTTGACATGATGCAAACGTGTGTACAGAAAGTTACAACAGTTAAAAAGTGGAAACCAAGAGAAGAAAGTATCTCTCCCTCGCTATGGGAGCCAGGGCGGGGCAGCGACCAGTGTGTAAATAGTAGAATCCAGCTAGGGACAGAATCGTCTGCTCCCCACACATCAGTTGTTTATTTAGGAATCAAACAATCTCTTTAAAATTTTTCTTGGGATTTATTTATTTATGAGACAGGAGCTGGCCGGCCTGGAATTCAAAAGTCTCCCGCCTCAGCCTCCCTAGTGCTGCGATCACACGC